>NW_027529446.1:1818174-1840671 GCF_008692635.1 Crocuta crocuta
TCTAGCCCCCATCTACTAAGTGTATTAAGTTTTCAGGTCCGTCCCAAAGCCTTCCAGAAGCTTTCCTGTTGTTTCAAATCAGTTAAAAAAGGAACTCAACTCCCTTGGGGCCACCACAGCTTTTATTCTGCAGAATTCCCTGGGGCCACACCAGAAACCTGATTCGACATGTCTCGGCAGCGTGAAACGTACACCTACGGGTTTCAAATGCTGCCGGCACTCGGGCGGGGACGCCCGGTCCTAACCCCCCGCGGCTAGGCGCCCTCCAGCACGTGGGCGGGCCCGGGGCCTCCGATGTCAAAGGTCACTGGTGAGCCCGACCCGGCCTCCTATGCGGTGACGTCACTGTGGAGGGTCTTTGTTCTTGAACAAAGAGTCCCCGTTCACGGTGTCCTCGCTTCGGACCCTCCGGTCCTGTCTCTTCGGTCCCGGCTCCGAGCAGGGGACCCTCCGCGGGGAAACTGAGTCAGGGGGGTGTGGGTCCGCCGCGCCGCGCCGCACCGCGAGGGGGCTCAACCCGCGCACCTTCGGAGCGCGCGGGTCAGCCACGTGTGTCGGGACGGCCTGTCACTCAGGTGTAGGGGCGTGGCCACGGAGAATTGTCCAATCAGAATGACAGGGGCGTTTCTCGAAGCATAATCTGGTGGTTGCCTGGAGAACTGGCCAATCAGGGACTGGAGTCCAGAGCACTGCCCAATCAAGGGCACCAGAGGCGGGTCTCGGAAAACTATCCAATCAGAGCCCCGGGGAGAGGGAGGACCCCCCCCGAGCAGCGTTCAATCAGGGCGCGGGAGCCGGAACACCGCCCAATCAGGCGCGGCGGCGGGCGCGCTTGCGGCCGCGTGGACGTGGCCCAGGCGCTGCTGCGCACCTGCCCCGGGCGGTGTCCTGCGCTCGCCTGCCTGACCCTCGGGCCCGCGGGGAAGAGCCCCGGGGACCNCGGCCTGAGGGGTGTTAGGGATTCCGAGTCCTGGGTCGGCTCCCTCCGGGAGGGCAGGCCCTGGGGGTGGGCGAGGAGTCTGGGGAGACCTGCTTGGGGCCCCGGGCCCGCGCGGACCCCCGGCAGGACCTTGGCCCCAGGTAGCCATTCGCGGGAGGGACGTGGCCGGCAGCCGAGTGGATCCGGGGCTGAGGCGGGAGGCGGTTCCGGCGCCTGGGTCCCCAGCGGGGGGCTGGTGCGGCCTCCTGCGGAGCGTCGTGCCCTCCCCCCGACACCTGCAGCGGGCCCGCGGCCGGCGCCCTGTGTTCGGGGCTGTGCGGGCGCCCGGGGGCCGGAGGCCTTGACCCTCCCCTGCCTGGTTGGTCCCCGGGAGGTGTTTTCACTTACCGAGGCCTCGGTGTTTTAGCAGATGTCAAACTCGTTTAATTAATAGAGCGTGAAAGCGAGGATGAAATCGGAGGAGTGGATTTAAGAAAAATAAGGTGGGGCGCCTGGGGGGCTTAGTCGGTTGAGCGTCCGACTTTAGCTCAGGTCATGATCTCGCGGTTCGTGGGTTCGGGCCCGGCGTCGGGCTCTGTGCTGACAGCTCAGAGCCTGGAGCCTGTTTCAGTCTGTGGCTCCCTCTCTATCTGACCCTCCCTTGCTCACGCTGTCTCTCTCTCTCAGAAATAAATAAAACATTAAAAATTTAAAAAAAGAGATAACTCTTGATTTGATATGTTCAGTGATCTGATTGGGGTACCCAGTTTTGTTATTAAATTATAATAATCATNCCCGCGGCCGGCGCCCTGTGTTCGGGGCTGTGCGGGCGCCCGGGGGCCGGAGGCCTTGACCCTCCCCTGCCTGGTTGGTCCCCGGGAGGTGTTTTCACTTACCGAGGCCTCGGTGTTTTAGCAGATGTCAAACTCGTTTAATTAATAGAGCGTGAAAGCGAGGATGAAATCGGAGGAGTGGATTTAAGAAAAATAAGGTGGGGCGCCTGGGGGGCTTAGTCGGTTGAGCGTCCGACTTTAGCTCAGGTCATGATCTCGCGGTTCGTGGGTTCGGGCCCGGCGTCGGGCTCTGTGCTGACAGCTCAGAGCCTGGAGCCTGTTTCAGATTCTGTGACTCCCTCTCTCTCTGACCCTCCCTTTCTCGCTCTCTCTCTCTCTCTCTCTCTCTCTCTCTCTCCCCTAGAAATAAAACATTAAAAGAAATTTAAATGTTTTAAAAAAATAAGGAAATACCTTACATTACATTTGTTAAACATTCTGGGGAAGTCCGTCCCAGTGTGTGGTAAGTTTCTCAGGTCTGCTCCTTTGGGTGATGATGACAAATGGAATTTCAGGGCCTCCCGGGGAAAGCCCTTCTGGGGAAAAGAACGTCCGAGGCATAGAGAACATCTCCCTTCCCGTAGGGCCAAGGGCCGTGGGTCAGTTGGTGAATTAGATAAACCGATCAGTGATTTTCCCTGGCCGCGTGGAGAGCTTGTGAGGTACCGTTTCCTGTTATCGGTGATGCACTTTGCTGTAATGTACAACAAATTAGTGTGCGTGAAGGTAGGAATGCAAGCATCTTTTTTATTTAGACGCCTGTCGCTTCCTCATGTATTAAAGTGCTCATCATTTCTGCCTCTGCTTTTCAGTGGCTGTCGGGCTGTGAATCGAGTTTCCCCCTAGACCTGGACCCGTGTCCCATTGATTCCGCCTTCAGTTCCATCGTGTCCGGAGTGTTATTGCCTTAAAATCCAGTGTGTTCGGCAAGCTTTGCCTGGTTCTTTAGAACATTTTGCCTGTTCTTGGACATTGGTTCTTCCTGTTAGATTTGCACAGTTACTCTTTGTCTAGTCCCTGCCAAGAAAGCACATTTGGGTTTGTGGGTTTAATAGAATATTATGAAGACGGGAGGTCTGTCTTGGGAGGGTTGGTGTCTTAGTAGCAGTGAGACCTCTCTGTGCTTTCTTTCCGTTTATTTCTTTTTGGGTATTAACCCTAATGTTTTCAAATGTTTCCATTTGGCTCTTTCCTTCTTTTTTTTTTTTAATTTTTTTTTAATGTTTTTATTTATTTCTAGGAGAGAGAGAGAGAGACAGCGTGAGCAGGGGAGGGTCAGAGAGAGAGGGAGTCACAGACTGAAACAGGCTCCAGGCTCTGAGCTGGCAGTCAGCACAGAGCCCGACGCGGGGCTCGAACCCACGAACTGCGAGATCATGACCTAAGCAAAAGTCGGACACTTAACCGACTAAGCCACCCAGGCGCCCCTCCATTTGGCTGTTTCTATAGTATTCATTTTACTTATTTGATAGTAATGAAATTTGTTTTTCACCATAGTATGTGTTATCTTCTTAAATGGATTTTTGACTTGCTATTAATTAGGTAGTGACATTTGGTTTTATATTGAATTTTTATCCTAGAATCTTGTTAAAAATCTTGTTTTGTGACTTTTTTAAAAAATTTTTTTTAACATTCATTTTTTGAGGGGGGGAGGGGCAGGGAGAGAGAGACACACACAGAATTCGAAGCAGGCTCCAGGCTCTGAGCTGTCAGCACAGAGCCTGACCCGGGGCTTGAACCCGTGAGCAGTGAGATCATGACCTGAGCTGAAGTCGGATGCCCAACAGACTGAGCCACGCAGGCGCCCCAGTGACTCATTTTTGTTCCGTCGTTGTCCTGTACATAGAGTTTAAAACTTAGACACAAAGGGGGTACCTGGATGGCTCAGTCGGTTAAATGTCCGACTTCGGCTCAGGTCATGATCTCACAGTTTGTGGGTTCGAGCCCCGTGTCAGGCTCTGCGCTGAATGCTTGTTCAGAGCCTGGAGGCTGCTTCAGATTCTGTGTCTCCTTCTCTTTCTGCCCCTCCCTGCTCATGCTCTGTCTCTCAAAAAGAAATAAATGTTATAAATAAATAAATAAATAAAGCTTAGACTCAAAGACCAGTGTTTTTTTTCTAGTATTGGATCTTTGTTTATTTTCTGGTGGTACCGGATCAGATCTCTGGTATAATGTTGATTAAGTGTGAGGTGCTGGGAATACCTGATTTCTACCTAATTGTTTTGGAGAAGACAATGAGCTTCATACCATTTTATATGATCTTTGTACTGTTTTGGACCTTCTTCCTTTGGCTTTCCTTTATCAGGTTATGCATGTTACCATCATTTCCTAGTGGTAAGATTTTTTTACGTATGACTGGTGGATATTATAAAATGGCTGTTGGTGTCTCTTAGGATGATTACACGTAATTATATGAATTGGTTGTAGAATGTTCTATTGTGTAAATAGCACCAGTGCAGGAAAATGCATTTGACACAGGTACAGTTGACAGACACCTTAAAAGAGAATCCTCTGTGTGGTGAAATTCAGCCCTAAATGTAGAATAAGCCTTCACACGAGAAACCCCACTGGAAGTGAACCCCAGAAGGGCCCCCTCACTCCCAGGTGGGATGAATATGTACAAGTATTTGTGGTTCTGCCCATAGAGTTCTGTGCACTTGTGCATATTGTTACGTGTGTGTATGTATGTATAGTTTTTAGCAATTTAGGTATCAATCTGCAGTATAATCTGAAATGGTTAATTTTCCTGCTCTCCTTTACTCTGCCCTGCAACGAGTCATTCATATGTGTCTATGTCAATAGCAACACAGATCGATGACACACAAACACCCGACAATTATATGTATGTTCCTAACTCGCCTGCTGTGGCACATTTTCCATAGTACTGCTGTTTGATTTCCTTATTTATTATTTTCCTCCGAGAGAATTGAAAATCCGCAGGGTTCAGATTTCCCGTCTTGTTCAGTAGCTGCAGCCCCGGCGCCCGCAGGTTCTAGGACCCGCATAAGCACGACCTGAATGCAGTTCACTCCGAGAAGAGCCGGAAGCGAGGCCCCAGGCAGAGCGGACCTGCAGGAGACAGTCAGCCTGGCCGCGAGCAGGGGTGGGAGGGTGGGACACCTGGGGTCTGTTGCGCACTCGACCTAGTGCCCGGCAGAAATCAGGGCATCTTCTCACCACGCTGGGAAACACCAGTCCCGACAGGACCCCCGCACGATGTGCATTAAGGCGCAGGTGCTGGAGGGGTTGTGGGGATTTACCAGCCGTTAGCATTTCCTCTGCTCTGAGCCCGTTTTAACAGTATCTGTTCTGCGGTTTCTGAGAATCTATGAGCTAATCTGTACAAGGCTTTTGGCAGAGTCGTTTGCATATATTGGGTTCTCCGTGGCACACTTAAAAAATTAATATTGTAAAGATGGGGGTTTTGAGCAGGGTGTGGCGAGTCCGTCTCCATCTGTTGCAGCTGCGGCAGCAAAAATGCCGTAGACCAGGGGCGCCTGGGGGCTCAGTCCTTTGAGCGTCCAACTTCGGCTCGGGTCATGATTCGTGATTCGTGGGTTTGAGCCCAGCATCGGGCTTTGTGCTGACAGCTCAGAGCCTGGAGCCTGCTTCCGGTTCTGTGTCTCCTTCTCTCCCTGCCCCTCCCCTGCTCATGCTCTGTCTCTCTGTCTTTCTAAAAAATAAACATTAAACAAAATGCCGTAGACCAGGCACTTATAAACAATACACGTTTGTCTCTCACAGTTCTGGAGACTGGGAAGTCCAAGGTCAAGGTGTCTTGATGTTAGATTTGGCAGATTTCTGGCAGAATTGGTGTCTGGTGACGACCTTCTTCCTGGTTCACAGACAGTGGGTCTCCGCACCATGTCCCCACGTGGAGGAAGGGATGAGGGAGCTCTCTCGGGCCTTTTAGCAGGTCACTCGTCCCATTTATGAGGGCTGCACCCCCATGGCCTAATCCCCTCCCCAGGGCCCCACCTCTCAGTACCATCACACTGAAGTTAGGATTTAACATGAATTTTGGAGGGCACCAAACTTTCAGTCTGTAGCCGTCCCCAAGAGCACCCTTAAGTTCAGAGTCTCACTAGGGGGGCTCCTGGGACTTAGCGTGTAGTTGTGCTCTCGGCCCTGGTTAATGACATGCTTATAACGCAGAGCACGGTCAGCACAGGAGAAATGTGCCGGGGCAAAGTCCTGAGGACACCAGCCGCGGGGTGCTGGGAGCCGCACTGGCCTCGCTGGATGACAGTCCCAGTGAGGAAATGGTAGCGTTTGCACCATTTCCTGCCATGAGAAATGAAAACTGGTATCTCCTTCTACTACTGGCTCATGTTGGAAATGAGGCTGCTGGTATTGACCAGGCCTCACAATATTCCATATCAGACCCATATTCTCCATACAGATTGCTCATTCTCCACACAGATTGCTCATAAGGAAAAGCATATCCCTGCCTTTCCCAAAGAGATTTCAGATGAAAACATTGTGGATGATTGTTAAAAGGCTCTTCCCATGGGCCTTGCAGATCCAAGACTTATATAATAAAGGGGGCTTGAGTCTGGCCCTGAGACAAAGAGCCTAATTTAGAGTTAAGGGCAGATATCCACCCCCACCCAGTTGTGTCTGCTTGGAGCACTGCCCCCTCCAAAGCATTTGTTATCAAGTGTTTGGAGTGACTTATTCTGGCCTTGAATATGCTGATTGCACCCTGTGAAGGAACCTATTGAGGAACTTCTTCTTTTGTGATTATGGGAGCAAAGGTGCTTGCTGAAAGACCTGTTTGTTTGTTTTTTAATTTTTTAAATGTTTTTTTATTTATTTCTGAGAGAGAGAGAGACAGCATGAGCAGGGGAGGGTCAGAGAGGGAGGGAGACACAGAATCCGAAAGAGGCTTCAGGCTCTGAGCTAGCTAGCTGTCAGCACAGAGTCCGACGCAGGGCTCGAACCCACGAATGAAACATAAGATCATGACCTGAGCTGAAGTCAGACGCTTAACCGACTTAGCCACCCAGGTGCCCCAAGACCTGTTTTTCTTGATACTTCCACCTTAAACAAACAAGCTATTGACCCCTGCCCACAAAGAAGTAACTTCACCCTTTTTATGCTAGAAACTTTGGTATGCTAAAGATGCCTTCCTTCCCCATAGGATAAGCACCTAAATCCCCTACCTCAATCACTATTGCTAGAGGTTATGCATGAGTCTTCTACAGATCTCTGTTCTGGGAAATTCTTACATATCAAAGAAGTTTGTCATCAGAAATCATTGTCTAGGGCAAATGCCACTTCTGTGCCGTCCCCCAAACAGTTATAAAATAAAGTTGAGCCCCAGTCATAGCGGAGATGCCTGCCTGGTGACCAGAAAGATTCTCGGGGCCTCCCTCATCCCTCCCTCGCCGACACCGTCCATCCTTCAGGGACCCCTGGACCCCAGCCGGAGCCAGCCTCCGACAGCAGGGTTCCAAGTGTCCCCTCCAGGGACATCATGCAGGACATGGCCAGTTCCTCCAGCAGCCCGGAGTGACAGCACACGTAAAATGTCCACCAGGGAAGCTAACGAGAGACTCCGGTACTAGGCCCCGGGGACACCGTCCGCCTAGCACGTGCCAGGATTCTAGACTCCCACCAGGAAGGTTGGTCTTGGGCACAAGACATTATTAGCGTAACAAGACATAGGGAGCCTCTCCTAACAGGGTGCTGGGACGCCTTCCCAAGTCCACGTTCCTGTGAACCAGCCAAGGCCAACCTTGGGAGCAGGACTTTCTCAGGATAAGGATCCTCAGGCCTGTTAACACCTGTGGACAGTCCATTCCTTTCGCCCTTGGACGAGACCTCTTTACAGCAAAGTTAGTGTCAGTGGTAGCTGCCCTGTGCAGCCGAGTGAGACCAGTCTGCAGTGTTGATTTTGGTTATGCCTGTTAGGGGGTCCTGACTTGCCCAGTTCAAGTGAGTACTGTTCATCATAAAGGTAAAGGTCTTAGAACGTGAGGGGGCTGCATCCTCAAGAGTTCTGTGTTGTATTTTCACCTGACCTCAGGCATGGCACGACCCGGCGGACGTGAGTGTCTTTCAGGATAAGAGGGTGTCCTGACGGGCTGTGTGGCAGGCGGCAGGCCCCCACTGTGGCCTCTGGGAGGTGGGAGGGGCTTGCCCTGGAGTTCTCAGGGTAGCCTATTTCTTATTACTATTATTATTTAATGTGTTTATTTATATTTGAGAGAGAGGGAGACAGAGTGCAAGTGGGGGAGGAGCAGAGAGAGGGAGACACAGAATCCGAAGCAGCTCCAGGCTCCGAGCTGAGCTGTCAACACACAGCCCAAGGCGGGGCTCGAACTCATGAATCACGAGATCATGACCTGAGCCAAAGTCAGACGCTTAACCGATGAGCCCCCCAGGCGCCCTCAGTGCAGCTTCTTGTAAGGAATCCAGTGTGGCCCTTGTGAGGAGGGATGCCCACGGCGGTCGTTTTCAGACAGGTTTGTTACCCACAACCCCGGTTCGTCCACCTCACCAGTGGGGACGGCATCTGGGGGTGGGCTGTGTGGAAAGTAACGGAAATGAACAACTTGATTTCGGATGGTCTCGCTGGAGAACAAGGCCTTCATCGCTGGCAACCGCGAGCGACCCAGACGGACCACCCAGAGGTTTCCGTGGGTTAGGACCTCAGACAAGTGTCCAAAGCTCGTGGTGTTCCCAGCGTGGGAGTCCTGTCCCCGGAGGCTGTCCTGCTTTCACAGCAGCCCAGTGTGCAGTGAGGCCGAAGTAGCCCTTGCGCACGCTCTGCGCTGTTAGCTTACAGTCCAGTGCGGGGGGTTGGAATTCGGAATTCCCCAGATCACAGGTCAGAGCGCCGTGTTCCAGGCTGCGAGTACACCTCCCTCCGCCAAGCCCCTGCTGGACTCTCGTCGGCCTCTAGCAGGCGCCAGAAATGGGCTTTTGTGGGGCGCCTGGGGGGCTCAGTCGGTTGAGCATCTGACTTGGGCTCAGGTCATGATCTCACAGTTCATGAGTTTGAGCCCCTGTGGGGGTCTGTGCTGACAGCTCAGAGCCTGGAGCTGCTTCGGATTCTGTGTCTCCCTCTCTCTCTGACCCTCCCCTGCTCACGCTGTCTCTCTCTCTCAGAAATAAATAAAACATGAAAAAAAAAAAAGAAAAAGAAGTAGGTTTTTGTGAGAGCTCTTTGGCAAGCTGAAAACTTGTACTTAAAATTTGGAAAGTATCTCTCCATTTGGAGATTGCCTGCCTCACTGTTTCCCTCTTGTTTTGAGCCTCCAGTAGGTAAAAACTCAGTAAAAACCTAAAGTTCTTCTAATACTTACGAGTTTAAATTCCACCTCATGCAGCAGTGGCAACAAGCAAGGGGGTCGTGTCCTGTGCACACTTCTCTGTACTGATTGGGATGATCCGTCCAGCGCTCATTACATTACACGCCTATTGGATCCATTTTTATCTTACATGCAGGTAAGCAGTAGCCACAAAACAAAACCATTTTAAGTAAAACACACACACACACACACACACACAACAACCCTTCCCCATTTTTCCTCATCACAAATTCATTTAAAGCCGTTTGGGTTCTGTAGCATTGTCATAACAGATGACCATAAACTGGGTGACTTCAGAACTTTCTCAGATTGTGGAGGCGGGAGGTCCCAAATCAAGATGGCGGAGGGTTGTGCTTTTGCGCCATCCTGGTGGCTTCCAGCCTCGGGCAGCCCCGGGTACTCTTTTGCTGGTGACGGTGTAATTCCGGTCACCGCACCCCATCCTCATGTGGCCGCCGTCCCCGCACGTCCCTGACTTTGCATGGTATCGTCCTCTTAGAAGGCCACCAGCCAGATTGGATTCGGGCCCGTCCTACTGACCTCATCTTAACTGGGTTACACTCGCAAAGATCCTATTTCCAGGGAAAGTCACATTCATAGGTAACCAAGAGTTAGACACGGTGTAACCCACGACGAGGCCGTCGTAGTGAGTCCAGCACTTACAGGGCGATCCCGGCCGCCCTGTGAGGGGTGGGTGGGCAGGAGGCTGCGGCAGCCAGTGGAGGGGAGGGGGACGCCCCCCACCCCGTTTCCCTTGGTTTATCTGAAGCTCTGCTCCGGCGCTGGAAACCTATTTAATTTTTCTCCCAGTGCAGTGCGAACATTTCACATTTTCTGCCCATCCATAGTTTACCCCTGGGAACTTGGGGGCCCTTTCTCCTCCTGCCTGGGGAGAGAACAGAAATCAGAGACATCACCAAAGCTGTGCTTTGTTAAAGTCTTCTCGCTCAGACAGCACGGCCCAAAGCAGCAGTTTACCCAGTGCACCAGCGCCCCTGGGGACGGACCTCAGTCACCTTACCTCAGTCACCTCTAGCTTCACGAGAGACAGCAGCTCAGCTGTCTCTCCACACTTCTCTGCATACATGTAGCTTCTGCTGTGTTCCGGGGAGCCGGGGGTGTTCTAGCAAATTCCACCCCTGATGCCAACTGTGCCTGGAGTCCCCCAAGACCACCCTTGTGTCCTGCGAGTAGGACCCTCGTGACTTAGCATATAGTTTTACTTTTGACTGTGGCGTGTTACGATGAAAGAGCACACGGCAGAGTCGCAGAGGGAGCAGGCACATGGGACAGAGTGTTCTTTGCCGGTGGAGTCGCACGGAGCGCACCCAGCAGCGAGTCGTGCCAACACGTGGAATGGTGTCTACCAGGGAGGCTTGGTGGGGACCCGGCGCCTGGGATTTTTACCCCGAACTCGTTGAGTATTGACAGTGTCACGTGCACGCAGTTTAGACACCGTGGGTGAGATCAGTCAGGCCGGCGTGCAGCCTGAAACCCACATTCCCTAACACCAGCCTTGCAGTCGCGTCTACGAATACGGTTGAGGCCCCTGAGGCACGTTTCCTGCACACTAGGTGTGGGGACTCACCACAGGGAGCACTGCAGTAACTGAGACCAGCGCCGCTGCTCGGGGCGCTCCCCTTGCTCCCTGTGCCCGTCACAGGGGTTCCCCGTTCATCCGCTGCCCTGTTGAACAGGTAAATTCTGGCAGCAGAATTGCTGACTGAGAGTATTTTCTCCTGCTCGTGCATGTCGGTGGGTTGATGAACTTTTTATAAAACCAGGGTTTCAGGGAAGCATGCAGCTCGGTGGGTCCTGTGCTCTCAGGGGTGGCCTGCGTTGCTCAGGTGCCCAGCAGGGGAGGGACAGGGGAAGGAGAGCCATTGTGAGCAGAGCCTCTGGGATGATGTATGGGGGCGGGGGGTGGGGGGTACTTTTACCTGCAACTTGATATGCGGGAGCGTTTCATTTGTAGGAAGGCACTGCCTAATCCGATCTGTGTTTTATCATCAAGGGCACACTCACTGATGGGTGTTTTTGACTTCAGTCAACTCCCTGGCAGGATGGGACTCTTAAGCCTCAGGGTCAGCAGGAGTTCTCTTCCATGTTTCTGGTGGAAAGAGCCGTTTTGTCATCATATAACATTTGCCGTGGGGGTGGGGGTGGGGCAGTCGCACGGAGACTGCAGTCTGGGGAATGAATGGATGCAGGTCTGAGTTCTCATGCCTGTTTCCTCTTTCCTGAGCTCTGACTTCCCAGTAACTTTCTCTCCTATTCCCGTATGACACAAATACACTAACAATACTTCTTCAAGAGAATTTTATCGTTTAGCCAGTAAGACCTGTCTCCTTAGGGCCTGGAGTTCTTTAAAATGTTGTGGTTATGGGGTGCCTGGGACGCTCAGTTGGTTAAGCGCCGACTTCAGCTCAGGTCATGATCTTACGGTTCGTGGGTTCAAGCCCCGCATCAGGCTGTGTGCTGGCAGCTCAGAGCCTGGAGGCTGCTTTGGATTCTATGTCTCCCTCTCTCTGCCCCTCCCCTGCTTGTGCTTTGTCTCTATCTCTCAAAAATGTATGCTTAAAAAAATAAAAAAAAAAAAGGATGCTGTGGTTATCTGGCCCCTGCTGCAAGTTGGACTCCAACAAGGCTCTCAGGAAGGAAACGTTCCCAGCCCTTGAGTGGGGCTTGACGTGGTGCGTCATAGGGAAGGAGCCAAAGTAGTTTGTGTCCCAAGGGATTGGTGGGTCTTAAAATGCAAATATTTGTTTCATTTGGAGAGCATTTCTGTGAATTCTCCAAGGTGGTCCGAACCCTTTGGTTAAAGGAGAATGAGACTTGACATGGTTATAGTTCGAGTGTAAAGATGAGTTCGTTTGCATGAGTGGGACTGTTAAGTGTGTGAGGATCTAAGTGTGGACTGAGTAAGAGATCTGATGATGGAGTAGAGAGTGGATGCTAGTGGCCACAGAGCTGCGTTTGAACTTACTGTGAATTGAACCCAGTTGTTCTGTGAGTCTCAAACTTTCCTTCTGCACGTATGTTGGCTGTTTCAGGACTCCGTGGTCTTTGAGGATGTAGCCGTGGACTTTACCCTGGAGGAGTGGGCTCTGCTGGATTCTGCTCAGAGGAAGCTCTACAGAGATGTGATGCTGGAGAACTTGAAAAACCTGGCCTCAGTGGGTAAGAATGACCTCGTTCCTCCAATTAGTCATTTAGAGAACAAGCATTTCTTACACGTCAAGCCTGTTTCAAGAACTGGAATGTGGAAAGGGAAGACATGAATTAGTAAGACAAGGTCACAACAACCGGGGGGCTAGAATCTTACAGTGGCTGCATGAGAATGAGAATCTGTATTAACGTGATTGTTTGTCTTTCTATAAAGAAAGCTCCCTTTGTGTCATCAGAGAATATAGATTTTATGGGTCATTAAGGAGCCAGCGAAGTTTATGTAATCTTATGAGACTTCAACTGCGTTCATTAAATTGGTTACCATTTTGAGCCCTTGTACTTGTTATTAGTGAAATCCCAACACAACTGAACTCCTCAGTGTCATTTCAACTAACAAGCACCTTCTTCCTATAAAACTTTTGTTCCCTTTTTGCTTTCAGATGATGAGACTCAATTTAAGGCCAATGGGTCAGTTTCTCAGCAGGATGCTTATGGGAATAAAATATCCAAAGAAAATAAATTGGCAAAGTTCACCAGAAATGAATCCTGGGCCTCTGTTTTAGGGAAAATTTGGGAAGAACTTAGCACGGAAGATCAGCCCACAAACCAGGGGAGACAGCTGAGGTGAGTTCACTCACAAGAGAAAGCAGTATTCCAGGAGAGAACCCTAGTATGTCATGAAATTTAAAAAGCAAAGAAAACAAAACACCCACAGGAGCCTAGATCAAATTTGTTTACTCACAGAATTAAAAAAAAATTTTTTCCTTAAATATGATGTTGAGTGTTAGAAACAGAATTCAGTTGGAAACAATTAGGAGGAGAAGCCCGTGTTTAAGAAACTGTTTTCAGGGCTCCCAGGTGGCTCAGTCAGTTGAGCATCCGCTTTTGGCTCAGCTCATGATCTCATGGTTCGTGGGTTCAAGCCCTGCGTCAGGCTCTGTGCTGACAGCTCGGAGCCTGCTTCGGATTCTGAGTCTCCCTCTCTCGCTGCTCCTCCCTCCCTCATACTCTGTATGTGTGTCTGTCTCTCAAAAATAAACAAACATTAAAAAAAAAAAAAGGAAAGAAACTGTTTCCATCATGCCAATGGTTCAATCCCCTCCCATGATATTCACTTTACTCTGCTTTATTGTTTAGGGTAGAGAGCCTACACGTTCACTGAAAGTGACGAAAATGTAATCCTTTTTTTAAAAAATGTTTACTTATTTTTGAGAGACAGAGAAAGACAGAGTGTGAGCAGGGGAGGGAGAGAGAGAGAGAGGGGGAGACAGAGAATCTGAAGCAGGCTCTCGGCTCTGAGCTGTTAGCACAGAGCCCGACATGGGATTTGAACCCATGAACCATGAGATCATGACCTAAGCCAGTCACACGCTTAACTGACTGAGTCACCCAGGCCTCACTGAAAATGTAATCCTAATAGTCGCTAGTAAAAATTAAGAAATCATTAATCAAACTGTTGATAACATGCTTCTCCTTAACAGAAATCCTGTGGAGAGACTCTCTGAAAGTAACGATCAGAACAGGGAAGGCTCCAGTCAGATTCCAAATCTTAATCTGAATGAGAAAACTCTCCGCAGAGTTAAAGAGGATGAATGCAGTGCGTATGAGAAAGTCTTCCTGCGCCACTCCTCCCTCAAGAGTCACATCGCCCTGCACAGTGGACACAAAGCGTATCCGTGTCAGGAGTGTGGGCGGGCCTACGGCTGTCGTGCACACCTAAAGTTGCATGTGAGAACCCACAGCGGAGAGAGAACCTACACGTGTAAATTATGTGGAAAAAGCTTTCCTCGTACCTCTTCCCTCAACCGGCACATAAGGATTCACACTGCTGAGAAAACCTACGAGTGTCAGCAGTGTGGGAAAGCCTTCATCGATTTCTCAAGTCTTACCAGTCACGTGAGAACTCACACTGGCGAGAAGCCCTATAAATGTAAGGAATGTGGGAAAGCCTTCAGCTACTCCTCAACTTTCCGGAGACACATGATAACGCACACTGGCGAGAAGCCCTATAAGTGTAAGGAATGTGGGGAATCCTTCAGCTACTCCTCAACTTTTCGAAGACACATGATCTCACACACAGGGGAGACACCCCACAAATGTAAGGAGTGTGGAGAAGCTTTCAGTTACTCCTCAGCTTTCCGCAGGCATATGATCTCACACACTGGAGAGAAGCCCTACGAATGTAAACAATGTGGGAAAACCTTCATTTACCTGCAGTCCTTCCGGAGACACGAAAGGATTCACACCGGAGAGAAACCCTATGAGTGCAAACAGTGTGGGAAAACCTTCATTTATCCCCAGTCCTTTCGAAGGCACGAAAGGACTCACGGTGGACAGAAGCCCTATGAGTGCGGCCAGTGTGGGAAAGCCTTCAGCCATCCCTCGTCCTTTCGAGGGCACATGAGAGTGCACACTGGGGAAAAGCCTTACGAATGCAGTCAGTGCGGCAAAACTTTCAATTGGCCCATCTCCTTACGAAGACATATGAGGACACACAGCAGAGAGAAACCCTATGAGTGCAAACAGTGTGGGAAAGCCTTCAACTTATCTGCTTGCTTTCGAGAGCACGTGCGGATGCATCCAGGAGACCAATCCTATCAGTGCAAGCTGTGTGGGAAGGCCTTCTATTGCCACATATCCTTACAGAAGCACATGAGAAGGCACACGGCGGAGAAACTGTATGAGTGCAAGCAGTGCGGGAAAGCGTTCAGTTGGCCCGAACTCCTGCAGCAGCACGTGAGAACACACACTGTGGAGAAACCCTATGAGTGTAAGGAGTGCGGGAAGGTCTTCAAATGGCCATCGTCCTTGCCAATACATATGAGAGTGCACACTGGAGAGAAACCCTATGAATGTAAGGAGTGCGGGAAGGCCTTCAGTTGTTCCTCATCCTTAAGAAGACACGTAAGAATACATGCTACCGAGAGACACTACTTCTGTAACGCGGGAAATTCTGCAGATGAATTCATGCTCTGTGCTGCAGAAAACCCACACCAGGAGAGAAGTCTGATAAAAGTTGTAAATATGGTACTGCCTTTGTGAGAACTCCATCGAAGTGGACCCGTGGGGCGTGCAGTTCCAGTTCCTTTACAGATAAAAAAATGAGGTGCAGAATAGCTCTCCAAGTACTCATTTAGCTATCTTACAAAAGTTTGCAGGTACTGCTTTTTTCCCCTCTACGTTTTGGTAAATAAACCTTCTGTCTTTACAGCTTGTTGGACTCTTGGTGATTTGAAGTGTTGTTTTTTAATACGTAAGTAATTTTAATTTCTTAGTTCTATAAATTCTTTAAAGGGTCAATGATGCTTTGGTATTTCTTGGGATTTTCTTACTACTTTGGCTTGGTGGATCCTGGGTATCACCCATTACATATTTTCTGCCGTACTGAGAATTTATTTCTTTAATTTGGCCAGAGGAGTCTTACTGCATTTGCTTTACGAGTAGTTTGCAGAAATTGATAATTACTCCGAGTTCTTCAAAGCATAGTCTCGTGTGAATGAATTGTCACTTTCGACTTTTCCCCTTTGCTCCTTGCCCTTGCTTGTGATTGGAAATTGGACTATAGGCTTTTACTTCAGAGATACTCTGTGACCATGAGATAGAAGATACAGGGTTTGAAGTGGTTCTTCTGGATTGTGTTATGTCAACGTGGGCGGCAGCGTTGGGAACTATATTTCCCAGAATCCCTTCCCTTTTGATTATGTGTTCAGATTTACCAGTAGCCTAACTTGGCACAAGATTTGGAAGGCAGGAGTGGAGAAGCCATTTCTGTTGGGAGCCACATTAAAGTGTGATAGGTGCTAAGGGGCTTTTGGACATGAGTCCATTTTCCCGATTTTGGCCCTGCCAGTCAGGAGTATTAATGCAAAAGAAATGCCATGTGCTTGATTCCCATTTTTCTGAGTTGCAGACTTCCATGAATATCTTCCTGAGCTATGTATAAAGGATCCATTTGTGTGGTCCTGCACTCACAATTTGGATATTCTTACAAACTCTGATGTGTCCTCTAGACCAGTAAATTCAGACTCGTGGTTAGTGATCTTCTTTGATGCTATGATTCCGCTCTTCTCTAGATCTTCACATATGTGTATAAGGTCTAATTTGTATAGTGAACACCTTATTTTCAATATTTCTAGTGACTCTGGGATCCTGATTCTGCCACAAGGGCTACAATGTTGCTACAAAGCAAAATAACACATGGGTTACATCTTAAAGTGTGTAGACTCATTCTTCTACATGAGAAAACATACCTTTGTATACTAGATTTTGGGAGAGCTGAATGTTGTTCCTTGCTAAGGGTTTAACTGTTATGTATGATTATGTGTCATTAAAAACAGTATGTATTTTATCTTAAAGGAAAATTTGCTGTAGATATTTCCTAGAAATACACGACTTCTAGTGTTTTTATATCACCTGTGCAGTTACTGCATTACTTTCCTGGGGCTGCTGTAACAAAGCACCACAGCTGGGTGACTTAGGACAACAGAAATTTTGGTCTGACAGTTCTGAAGGTAGAAGTCCAAGTTCAAAGTATTGGCCAGACCATGCTTCCCCTGAAGGTGCTAAGAAAGGGTCCTCTCCACCTGTCTCCTAGCTTTCGGTAGTTCATTGGCATGTGGCGATACAAGTGATCTTCACCCTGCGTTCTGCCCGTATGCGTGCTTCTCTCTTCATGTGGCATTATTTTTATAAGGACCACACATATCAAGTTAGGGCTCATCCTATTCCAGAAATCACCTCCTCTATATCGGTGATAACTCTGTTTCTAAATAAGGTCACCACATTCTGACGTGCTGGAGTTAGGACTTTAACATACGGATTTTGGTGGACTATTCAACCCATAACTCTACCAAATGCTACACTCTCTTCCATTTACTGAGAGAACAGATTAAAATATTCCATTGCAATTATACATTCCAAGTCAACTATAATTTTGGTAAGCATTATACATTCCAAGTCAGCATTTCCAGGCACATATAACCTATGGTATTTTTGTCATGTAAATTTTATTTTTACTGTTGCATAAGCATTTGCTATTAAACTGATTTCTTACTCATTGCTAATAAAACCCTAACTAATTGTTTTGTCAAGCTTTCTAACTCAAACGACTGGGAACACACTGGTAGTCAGTGAAAACTGGGTGCAGTGAATTCAGGCAATTTGAGTAAACACATGGACAGTGGGATGTATCAGTCAGAGGGTGTTTGGAAGGATATATTTACAGATATTTCTGTAGAAGGCAGAAATAATTGAATTTAGCTAACTAAAACAAATTGGTAGAGCAGTCATTGAGAAGAAGGGAAGTTTTTTTAAATCTTTTTAACGTTTATTCACCTTTGAGAGATAGACACAATGTGTGCAGGGGAAGGAAAAGTTTTAATTTTAATTCCAGTTAACATAGTGTTATGTTAGTTTCAGGTGTACAATATAGTGATTCAACACTTCATACAGCACACAGTGCTAATCCCAAGTGCATTCTTAATCCCCATCACCTATTAAATTCATCCCCTACTCCATCCCTTCCGGTAGCCACCAGTTCTCCATAATTTAGTCTGTTTCTTGATTTGTCTCTTTTTCCCCCTCACTTTTGCTGGTTTTGTTTCATAAATTCCACATATGAGTGAAACCATATGGCATTTGTCTTTCTCTGATTTCACTTAGCATAATATTCCAGCTTCATCCTTATTGCAAACGGCAAAATTTCATTCTTTTTTATGGCTGAATGATCCATTTGTGTGTGTGTGTGTGTATCTTCACATCTTTATCCATTCATCTATCAATGGACACTTGAGCTGCTTCCATATCTTGGTTATTGTAAATAATGTTTTTGTAAACATTGGGTGCATATATCCCTTTGAATTAGTGTGCTTACATTCTTCAGGTAAATACCCAGTAATGTGATTGCTGGATCATAAGGTAGTTCTATTTTGAATTTTTTGAGGAACCTCCATATTGTTTTCCACAGTGGCTGCACCAGTTTGTATTTCCAAAGACTGTGCACAAGTGTTCCTTTCTCTCCACATCCTTGCCAACATTTGTTTTTTCTTGCGTTGTTGATTGTAGCCATTCTGACAGGTGTAAGATGATACCTCATTGTAATTTTGATTTGCATTTCCCTGATGATGAGGGATGATAAGCATCTTTTCATGTGTCTGTTGGCCATGTGTAGGCCTTCTTTGGAGAAATGTCTGTTCATGTCTTCTGCCCATTTTTTGATTGGATTTTTTGGGTGGTTTTTTTTTCGGTATTGAGGGGGTTTTTTTGGTTTTTTAATTTTATGTCTTTTTTTCTTTGAGAGAGAGAGTGTGAGCGGGGGAGGGAAAGAGAGAGAGGGAGACACAGAATTCAAAGCAGGCTCCAGGCTCTGAGCTGTCAGCACAGAGCCCAACACGGGGCTTGAACCCACAGACTGTGAGATCATGACCTAAGCCAAAGTCGGACGCTTAACCGACTGAGCCACCCAGGCATCCCTTATATGTTATTTATATATTTTAGATACTAACCTTTTATTGAATATGTTGTCTTTTAGTTTTTAAATTTTTTTTAAAAACTTATTTATTTTTGAGAGAGAGCCGGCAAGAGGTAGAGAGAGAGGGAGACACAGAATCTGAAGCAGGCTCCAGGCTCTGAGCTGTCAGCACAGAGCCTGATGCGGGGCTTGAACTCACGAACTGTGAGATCATGACCTGAGTCAAAGTTGGACGCTTAACTCCAAGCCACCCAGGTGCCCCACCTTTTAGTTTTGTTGATTATTTCCTTTGGTGTGCAGAGGCTTTTATACTGATGTAGTCCCAATAGTCTATTTTTGGGTTTGTTTCCCTTACCTCAGGAGATCTATCTAGAAAAAAATTTCCTATGGCCAGTGTCAAAGAGGTTATTGCCTGTGTTCTTTTCCAGGTTTTTTATGGTTTGGGGTCTCATGCTTTGGTCTTTAATCCATTTTGAATTTATTTTTGTATATGGTTTAAGCAAGTGGTACCGTTTCTTTCTTTTGCATATTGCTGTCCAGTTTTCCCAACAACATTTGTTGAAAATAGTATCTTTTTCTCATTGGATATTCTTTCCTGCTTTGTCAAAGATTAATTGACCATATAGTTGTGGTTTTATTTCTGGGCTTTCTATTGTGTTCCATTGATCTGTGTGTCTATTTTTGTGCCAGTACCATACTGCTTTGATTACTGCAGCTTTGTAATATAACTTGAAGTCTGGAGTTGTGATTCCCTTCAGCTTTGCTTCTCTTTTTTAAGACTGCTTTAGCTCAGGATCTTTTATGGTTCCATATAAACTTTAGAATTGTTTGTTCTAGTTCTGTGGAAAATATTGTTGGTATTTTGATAGCGAGTGCATTAAGTGTGCAGATTGCTTTGGGTAGTATAGACATTTAACGGTTCTTCCAGTTTATGAGCATGAAATGTCTTTCCTTTTTTTCCTTTTTTTAAGTTTTTAAAATTTATTTCTGAGAGAGAGAGAGACAGTGTGAACAGGGGAGGGTCAGAGAGGAGGGAGACACAGAATCTGAAACAGGCTCCAGGCTCTGAGCTGTCAGCACAGAGCCTGACGTGGGGCTGGAACCCACAAACTGTGAGATCATGACCTGAACCGAAGTCGGACGCTTAACCAACTGAGCCACCCAGGCGCCCCTGTCTCTCCATTTCTTTGTGTCATCTTTAATTTCTTTCATCAGTGTTTTATTTATTGACTTTTACTTTTTAAAAATAGGCTTCATTCCCTACTCTATGACCCAACATAGTGATCAAACTCATGACCCTAAGATCAAGAGTCACATGCTGTACAAAGCCATTCAGGTGCCCCTTATCAGTGTTTTATAGTTTTCAGAGTACAGGTGTTTCATCTCTTTGATTAGGTTTATTCCTAAGTATATTATTTTTGGTGCAGTTGTAAATGGGATTGTTCTGTTAATTTCTCTTTTCCTCCAGTAATGGTGTATAGAAATGCCATCAATATCTGCACATTGATTTTGGATCCTGCAACTTTACTGAATTCGTTTATCAGTTCCAACAATTTTTTGTGGAGTCTTTCAGGTTTTCTATATATAGTATTATGTCATATCCAAATAGTGAAAGTTTTACTTCAAGAAGAGGGGAATGTCTTATCAGTTTTGTGGTTTGGTGGTGACCTTCAGAACATAAAGTATCAATTTGAAAGAAGATACAGCTGACATCTTCAAATAGGAAGCATTTTAATGTTTGTAGGAAGAGAGAATGGAAGCTTTTGTTTTAATGATCCACACAGCTCCCCTTACTTTTGCAAATACCATTTCTGTCTGTGCAGACTTACAGCACTTGCCAGGAAAGAGGAAGAAATGTAACACCTTATTTTATTAAAAGACCAGGCAACATCTAATCTTCCCCTTCCCCCCAACCCCCGCCATGCCATCTTACATTTTCATCGCACTCCACTTCTAAGCATTTCATAGTTTAATGTGATTTGATAATTGTTTGTATCTCATTTTACGCTCCCACCCCATCAGTCCCTCCTATCACTTAAATGAAGACATTTAAGCACAGGGAGCACAGAGTTGCCCAAACTCATGTAGCTCATAAAAATGGAAAGCCAATTTTAAAGGTTATCTGCGCTTAAGCTTTGCTGGGAATTGCTGCAAATTTAGACCACTGGAAGGCAGGTGCAATTGCTGAGTTTTGGAAATGTGGCATCAAATTTTACAGATAAGGTTATATACAGGCATTCCTTTTGTGAGACATGTCAAAGACAGGGAACTAAGATCACTGGCTAGGAATGGGGGATTTGTTTAATGGGCACCTCTGTTCTTTTGCGAGTGATGGTGTAGTCTTTATTTTGACTTGGTATATAGCTGCATTCACGAGAACTCAGAACTATACTTAAAATAGTGACTTTGATTGCATGAATATTAAAAATAAAGAACAAAACGTTTCATTTGCTAAGAGAAAATTTAAACTACTGCACCTTGATCTGCTTCTCTCCCCGTTCCCCCCCCCCCACCCATATTGGGCTCTTTTTCTTTTTTAATGTTTGTTTATTTGAGGGAGGGAGAAAGAATGAGGCAGGACGGGCAGAGAGAGGGAGACAGAATCCCAAGCAGGCTCCACGCTTGCTGGAGCCTAGCACAGAGCCCGATGTGGGGCTCAGTCCCATGACATGTGAGATCATAACCTCAGCTAAAACCCAGAGTCTGATGCTGAACCAACTGGGCCACCCAGACACCTCTCTTAGGAGCCTTCTTAGGAAGTGAAGGACTGGGGAATGACATGGACCCAGGCACCTATTTTGGAACTCTGTCTTAAGTTAGGAAACACCCACAGTGGCCACATCCGCCCTCAGTTCACACTCAGAACTGAAAGCACTGCTCCTGGCTTGGGGTTATGCCAGGTTCCTCCAGTCAGATCTTTGAGAATGCTGTGGTTTGACACACAAAGGTGTGTCCCCAAGGAAACCCTGCCTGGGGACATCCTAGTCCTTGGCATCATCGTCATGTCTTCCCAGCGCTCCTCTGCAGACCGGCCCTCAGGGTGCGTCGAGCCCAGTCCTGTGCCTCCTTGCGGGTGGATGTCATTGGGCCCCCGCCCTTCTGTTAGGACGTTGCGGCAGCCCCACCGCGCCGAGGGCACGCGCCCCACGGTCACAGCAGCCCCTTCTCCCGCCGGAGCCCCTGCTCGGCGCTCCCCACCTCGGCTGCGTGTACAGCTTCAAACCCTCAGTGAAGTCACTAACGGCGGCTTGGTCAAGGCCCCCAGGTAGGTGCATGCGCACTCACACCTGCTGGCCCTCACTCGCCTGCCCAGTGTTCTGGAATCTTCTGGCCTGAGCACTGTGGCTGCACGAGCAGGGTCACGGTCGCCGCCGGGACTCCTCACGCCAGCTCACGCCTACCCGCCGCCCACTCCCCTTCCGGGACTTCCGCGCCTCCTCGCCAGGGCACATGCGCATTTCCCTCAACGCCCGCGCCTGCGCTCTGCATAGTCTCAGCCCCGGTTGCCTGTGGGAAGTGGAGGTCTCGCCGAGACTCCGCAGACGCCCTGAGCTCCACCCTTCAGACTCCTCCCAGCATGCCGTGCGCCCCGGGAGGAAACACTCCCCCGAGACACCTGGGATTGCAACCTACACCTGACTACGGAAGCAGTACGCAGGCGCGCGTAGGCAGGGCAGGCGCGCACGCGCGGAAGAGGCTGCGCGAGGGCAGTGGGACGCGGAGCGTCCGCTGGGCGGCTTCAGTTTCTGGCCGTTACCTGGCGTCTGCAGGGGGTGGCTCGCGGCGGGA
>NW_027529446.1:1841090-1856469 GCF_008692635.1 Crocuta crocuta
CAGCCGCACCGGATCCCACTCCTTCCTCGGGCTCCTGTGTGGTGGTTCTGATCGTGAGAGGTTTGTTCCTCCGCGCAGGTTCAGGAAGCGTGAAGTCCCCGTTCCAGGAGGAGAGACCGAAGTAAAATGTGAAGTGTAGCTGGTGCCGGTTCTGGGTGCGTGGTTTCCGAGCGCCTGGCCGTGTGTCCCTGGGGATGAGTTCGTTTCCCTGGAGACCTCCTCTTTGCCAGTGTCTGAGTTTCCTTGTCTGTATGGGTATGTCCACGTGTATGTCCGAGTGACCGTTCTTTGTGAGTTTGTCGCTGCATCGTGTATGTCAGAGTTCAGGTGTCTGGGTGGTGGCTCCGGTCCTGGCAGGAGTGTCTCTTACCGTCCGCGTGTCTTCCTGCATGGCTGTCGTGTTTCTCCGGGTTGTTGCATAATTGTGTGTATGGAAACCCAAATACGCAGTAAGCAGAGATGGTTACAAATCACTCGTATTTAACTTTTTTTTTAAACTTTTTTTTTAATGTTTTATTTATTTCTAGGAGAGAGAGAGAGAGAGACAGTGTGAGCAGGGGAGGGTCAGAGAGAGAGGGAGTCAGACTCCGAAACAGGCTCCAGGCTCTGAGCTGGCAGTCAGCACAGAGCCCGACGCGGGGCTCGAACCCACGAACCGCGAGATCATGACCTAAGCGAAAGTCAGACGCTTAACCGACTAAGCCACCCAGGCGCCCCGTCACTCGTATTTAACTTTTAAGAGTCAAATATTTACTGTAATAAATTCTAACGAAATATTCAAAAAAGAGAAAGCTTTACAATTATTCGTAGTAGGTTTTTATGAACTCCATTCTACAGAGTGCTTAGTCCTGGATTAACAGCACAGCACTTGCTGGCAGTCATTCGGACCTCTTTAGAATTTCTCACACCTAGGGGCGCCTGGGTGGCTCAGTAGGTTAAGCGTCCGACTTCAGCTCAGGTCATGACCTCACAGTTTGTGGGTTGGAGCCCCGCGTCGGGCTCTGTGCTGACTGCCAGCTCAGAGCCTGGAGCCTGTTTCAGATTCTGTATCTCCCTCCCTCTCTGACCCTCCCCTGCTCACGCTGTCTCTCTCTCTCTCAGAAATAAATAAAACATTAAAAAAAAAAAAAGAATTTCTCACACCTAAGTTTCTTTATTTGTTGATTTTTTTACTCTAACCTTCTAACACCAGCAGTGGTTCAGATAAACTCTTGAATGATAATTGCCCTATAATGAAGTATTTTAGATTGTGATCATTGTTAAAGTAAAGGAACAAATGACACAGAAATGGGTCTTCAAAGGGTATATGAGGTAACATTGTTGACACAATGTCATCTTGTTACTTGGTTTTTCTAGATCACTAACAGAAATTTTTTTTTTTTAATGTTTTATTTATTTCTAGGAGAGAGAGAGAGACAGCGTGAGCAGGGGAGGGTCAGAGAGAGAGGGAGTCACAGACTCTGAAACAGGCTCCAGGCTCTGAGCTGGCAGTCAGCACAGAGCCCGACGCGGGGCTCGAACCCACGAACCGCGAGATCATGACCTAAGCGAAAGTCGGACGCTTAACCGACTAAGCCACCCAGGCGCCCCACTAAAAGAAATTTCTATGTGGCAGGTGGATAAACATAATTTGCATTCTAGTTTTAACTTCTTCAATCTTAGAAGAATTAGTTTAATTCTGTATCATTTCATTAACATTTTGTTTCCAGTTATTTAAAATTCATATAATTTGATTTCCACAAAATGGGGAAGTGGAAGCACTCACTAACCATTCCTGCATGAAGACTTTCTTGGTACTTTGTCAGTTGTATAAATTTCTTTTCCTTCTCTGGCTTACAAGAGCACATCATTTCTATTTATAACTGGCATATTTTGTCCAACATGTTGTTAATTGTGCAAGTGTTGTATTTTATTGTAACTGTGCAAATAACTATTAGGCAGATTTTGCTTATTACGTGCTGCAGTAGGCATTTATTTTCATGTTCATAGGTCTGACTTGGGTGGGTTGTGACAAGTGGTGGGTTTTCAGGAAGCTCTGTTGGCTCTGATCTAAGATGTCCCATTCTGGGGCTGAAAGTGAATGGATAGCAACCAGCTCAGGGAAGGTTTTTCATGATGAGTCACCAGACGAATAGAGGAAAGTCAAATACACAAACACATTTTGGGGTTTATGCCATAACATTGCTCACATAGCACTGACTTAAGAAAGTCACATGGTTCAAAATAGAGGAAAAACTACTATTTTGCTATCTTTAGGACATTGCTAGATTGTTGCACAGTGGGAAAATCTACCACGTGATCTGAATATCCTTTTAGGAAAGAGGTTGTATTAGCATAATTATAGAGGCCATACCAAAACTTCCTTTTGTAAGTAGTTTTTCATCATTTGTTTATTTTTAAAAGTTTATTTATTTATTTTGAGACAGAGGCAGAGAGAGTGAGTGGGTGAAGGAAGAGGGAGAGGGAGAGAGAATCCCAAGCAGGGGTTTGAGCTCATGAACCATGAGATCATGACCCACTCTGAAACCAAGAGTCAGATGCTTAACTGACTGAGCCATGAGGCACCCCTTCGTCATTTATTTTTAATATTTTATTTATTTTTTAAAAATTTTAATGTTTTTTTTTTTTTTGAGAGAGAGAGAGAGACACCATGAGCAGGGGAGGGTCAGAGAGAGAGGAAGACACAGAATCCAAAGCAGGCTCCAGGCTCTGAGCTGTCAGCACAGAGCCCAATGCGGGGGCCTAACCCACGCACCCTGAGATCATGACCTGAGCTGAAGTCAGACGCCCAACCGACTGAGCCACCCAGGTGCCCCTTATTTTTAATATTTTATTTTGTAAAGGGGCCCCTGGGTGTCTCAGTAAGTTAAACAACCAACTCTTGGTTTCAACTTGGGTCATGATCTCACAGTTCATGGGTTTCAGCCCACATCGGGCTCCGCAGTGACAGTGCCAGTCCTGCTTGGGATTCTCTCTCATTCCCTTTCTCTTTGCCCCTCCTGCTTTCTCTCTCTCAGAATAAATAAATAAACATAAGACTTTTTTTATTTTGTAAGAATTCAAACTCTGTAAATGTAGAGAGAACGGTTTAGGAAAATCTGATATATCTGTTACCTGCCTTCAACAGCTTCCAGCAGTTTTCTTTAGAGTACTTGGCTTCCTCTGGATCATTTTGACACAGTTCTCAGTATATCATTTCAATCTTAAAATTTTTGGAATGAACAATTATCCTTAATATATTCAAATAAATAGGCAGTGGTCAATTTCTTAATTGTCTACATAATTGTAAAACTTTTGCTGTTGGATTGTTTGCGTTGGGATCCAATAAGTCCCATACATTTTAATTTAATATTTCCTTTGTATCTAACCTATAATTCCCTTAGCATGTATTTCTTTGTAATGTAATTGTTGAATGTAATAAATCATGTAGCAATTTTCATAGAAGGGGTCTTCTAATTGCATCTCCATGCTGTTCTTTTTTTCTGTTCTTTATATTTGCAAATAATTGCAAGTTAGATCTACAGGTGTGACCATATTCAGGTCTGATATCTTGACGAGTATAATTTAGATATTCTTTGAGTATTTCTAGCTGGAGGCACATAGAATCTGGAGGTTTTGTATACATGAGACAAAGATGGCCTCTGTATACTGGCCCTATGTGGTTTATTTCTTCATTGTAAACCAGTGGTTCAAAAGCCCAGTGGTACCAAACTCAAATTTTTACTTCTCTGATTGTTTAATTTTTTAAAAAAATGTTTAATGGTTTATTTATTTCTAAGAGAGAGAGAGACAGCATGAGCAGGGGAGGGTCAGAGAGAGAGGGAGACAACAGAATCCGAAACCGGCTCCAGGCTCGGAGCTAGCTGTCAGCAGAGCCCAATGCGGGGCTCAAACCCACGAACCGTGAGAAATTCTTACTTATCTGATTGTTTTAAACATAGCTCAAATAAGTGGATTTTTAGCTATTTAGAGCCTGCTTGCTTTTCATGCCTACCCTGTGAAACTTTGCCCAACAGCTGCTAGCCATAAATAGGGTAATCCCTGCAGCTATAAAAGACCCAGGCTGCTGCTGCCCTTTGGAACTCTCTGATCCAAAGACTTCCATCTGGGCTGAAGAGCGACCTCACCTGACCATGTAAGTCTCTGACTCCCTTCTTCCCCGGGAGTTCTCTTGCATACCCCCTTTTCTGGGTAGTGGCTCCCTTGCCATTGCCTCTGGACGTCCTCATGCTGTGAGGGACTTTCCCTACAGGCAAACCCAACAGAGTTTTGCCTGAATAGGGTTCATGTGTGCTATTGCATTCTTTGCTCCTCCTGTCCTTTTCATGGATGACGCTCAAACTCAAAAAGGAAGTGATTTATCCTTTTGTGATGGAAGCCAGCCTTGACGACCATTACTGGGAGCATATAAAACTCTTGTGAAAGGTTATGTGAGAAAGAAGGCATGCATTTCTGGAACGTAGGGCAGACCATCTAAGCAGGTGGCTTAAGTTTATTCTCACAGTTTGGGAGCCCAGATGCCTGAAATCATTGTGTCGGCAGAGCCATGCTTCTTCGGAGACTCTGTGTAGAATCATTCCTTGTCACTTCTTAGCCTCTGGTGCAAACCCTCAATCCTGGACATTCCTTGCCTTGATCTGCATCGCGCCAGCCTCTGCCTGTTACCACATGGCACCCTCCCTGTGCATCTTTTTCTTTGTATATCTTATCCTTGCCTCAAAAGGACACAGTTCATGTTGGATTAGGAGACACTCTGTTTTATCAGCGATGTGATCTGAGGATATTTTCTTGGTATCTGTGGCTTACTATTCTTAATGATGTCTTTGGGAAAGTTTAATTTGGATAAATTCTAACTTATTAATTTTGCTCAACCTTGCTTTTGGTGTCCTCTCTTAAAAATCTCTGTCAAGCTGAGGTCACAGTGAAATTCCTGCTTTTGTGTCATCTAGAAGTTTTATTGTTTGTATCTTGCATTTAGGTCTGTTATAAATTTTGAGTTAATTTTTTTGTGAACAGTGTTTTTTTGTTTTGTTTTTACATATGGATATTGGATTGATTCAGCACCATTTTTTGAAAAGACTACACTTTCTTTATTGAATTAGTTCAACACTTTTGTAAAAAAAAATTAGTTGACTTTAAATATGTCTTTATTTCCAGACTCTGTAACCTTTTTCATTGATTTACAAAAGTACAGGAGTACAATTAATTTTTGCCTTTTGATCTGTATCCTGCAATCCTGCTGAAGTTGTTTATTAGTTCTAATCATTTTAGTGTATAAGATTTTCTACTGACAAAATCCTGCCATTCTGCAAATAGACACAGCTTTAATTCTGCCTTTCTTATCTAGATGCCTTTTATTTTCTTGCCTGTCTTCTCTAGCTAGAATCTTCGTTACGATGGTGAATAGAAGTGGCCAGAGCAGACATATTTGTCTTATGATATTAGGGGAAAATCTTTCAGTATTATATATGATGTTAGTTTGGGATTTTTTAAAATCAGGTTGGGAAAGTTCCCTTCTCACTTTAGATTACTAAGTTTGCTTAGTTCACTGAGTGCTTTTATCATAAGATGGTATTAGATTTTATCAAAGTGCTTTTCTATGTCTATTGAGATTATCACGTTACTTTTAACCTTTATGATGTTGATATGGTATATTATCTTAATTTTCTTTAAATTTTTTTTAATGTTTATTTTTGAGAGAGAGAGAGAGAGAGCGTGAGTTGAGGAGGGGCGGAGAGAGAGAGAGGAAGACACAGAATCCAAAGCAGGCTTCAGGCTCTAAGCTGTCAGCACAGACCCCAGCATGGGGCTTGAACCCATGAACTGTGAGATCATGACCTGAGCTGAAGTCGACACTTAACCGACTGAGCCACCCAGGCGCCCTATCTTAATTCTCAGTGTTAAGCCAGTCATGCATTCCTGGGGTAATTATCACTTGGTAATGGTGTATAGTCCTTTTAAGATGTTGCTAGATTTAGTTTTCTGGCATTTTTGTTAAAGATTTTTATAACTTTGTCAAACTGAGCATTATAAATTCTTAGTCAATGTTGCCAGATGCATACAAGTTTAGGCATTTTTTCTTTCAGATAAACTTTATCTTTATATACTTCCAAGTTTTTGTCATTAAGTTAACTTCATGTTAATAACAGTGAGACGTTAATGCTTTGTCTGTGCCCTCTAGAGAAAGACCGCCCCGGATCACACCTGTGGTAAAGATGTTGGGTGTACTGAGTGCTAGAAACACACCCTTAGTGATAGTGGGTTAAATCAGTGTTTAAAAAGACTTACTTGACTTCTGCTTGTATTAGTTGATTTGCATTATGTTCAAGGAAGCTGAGATTTCCTCCTATTGGATGCTATCAGGAGTTGAATGTAATTTCATCATTGGGAATTTAGTAGTTTCTATCCAGAAGGCAAGAAGAATGGAGTGGTGATAACACTAATTGTTAAAGCAGCAGTAGCCAGTTGTAATAACAAGAAAAGGGGAGTTTGGGGACTTCATTCATTCCTTCCTTCGTTCATTCATTCATTTGTCTTTTTTACAGACTTATTTAGAGTGCATTTGTTTTTGTCTTGATCCACTTTGTTCACCAAATGGTGTTGTCTAATGATGGTGTTGTGTGAAATTGTTTATTTTCAACAACAGGACTAAGCCTAGCAGCGAGTGCCAGGCCAACTCTGGGTTGTCTGAGCTGCTTCTGTATACACTGAAATTTGCATCAGACACTTTTTAGTATTTTTTGGAGTAACTCATTTTAAATACAGAAATTCAGTTACTCCTCAGCAAACTCTGTAAGACAGAGAATATACTATGTGCTTTTATGAGTTAACTGAGAAATACAAGTTTACATAAATTACCAGAGATCTCAAAGATAGCAGGAGACAAAGGCATAATCAGGTTTCAAGCTCTTATTGTCCAGAGACCATCCTATTTACTTGGTGCTAATGTTGACCATCTGTGTATGCTGTGTGCTCTAGGCTCGGCATTTAAACAGCTATAGTCAAAAGTAACCAATGTACTCTGTGTTTTATGTTGAATGGAGAGGCATGAAACACACATGGGCTGTTGCAGTCTTAGTGCTTATGTTTCCATGGGAAAAAATAATGGTTAACAAATGGTAAAACTCAAGCTTCTAAGAGGTTTGAGAAGTAAACAATGACAAGGGAACTAGTAGTGAATGCAGGGATTGGAGTGTATCATTTTTCTGTGGAGGATAAGAAACTCATTAAGTGAAGCTGTCATCATTTATTTATATTTCCATCATCTAATATGCCTATAATCACTGTTTCAGGGCACCTGGGTGGCTCAGTCGGTTAAGCATCTGACTTTGGCTCAGGTCATGATCTCATGGTTCATGGGTTCCAGCCCTGTGTCGGGCTCTGTGCTGACAGCTCAGACCCTGGAGTCTGTTTCAGATTCTGTGTCTCCGCCTCTCTCTGACCCTCCCCTGCTCATGCTGTCTCTCTCAGAAATAAATAAAACATTAAAAATTAAAAAAAAAAAACACTGTTTCAAATATTAACTGTTTGTAAATAGTGGGGAGTGATATGGACAGTCCTGCATTCACATAGTTACCCATCATGATTCTCCATAAAAATAAAGGTATAGGTATGGTTCAGCTTAATGTTTGTAGTAGTTAATGTTTTAGAGCATGTGATATGTTCCCATGAAGTTGGACATGGGTATTTGGGGCCCGATTCTTCCCAGTTATGTGGAGTCCAGAAAACTCAGAATACCTCTATAAAGTAAGTATACATAATTTTACAAAAATGACATCAAAACTTACAGAACTGAAAAGGCAACACAGTGTTCCATATATGTGACATTCTTTGGGACAAGATAAAGGTACAGAGGTTTGGAACAGATGACGGACTAAGGGGGGGATGCTGTCTACAAATGGGCACCATGAATTTTTGGGGTGGTGATCAGGTGTTCTGTATCCTGACTGTTGTAGTACAATTGTACATTTTGGAAAACTGATAGAACTACACTTAAAATAATGAATTTTGATATATGTATATTAAAACTGAATTTCTAGAAAATGAACAGCCACCAAAATCAAAAAACAAAACAAAAGCCTGCTTTCCTATGCTTAGAGGAAGTTTAAAACTCTCCTCAACCTTGATATTTAGGTTACAGTAAGACTTGTTTTCATCAAGTTGGAATCTTGGGAAGGATTTCAGAATGTGGGAAGGACTTGTCAGGCCCTTTTGGGAAGCCAGTTAGTGGTTAGAAAACACTGTCTAGGGCCCTTGCCTCACACACATACCTGGAGGGCAGTTAGACCTCGTCTGGAATCCATCTTTGATTTGACACCAGCTTCTTTGGGTCAGATCTTTAGCAACGCTTTGGTTCTGAAACCTAAAGGTGGACGTCTCAGTTGTTCCCCAGGGAGGACCCTACCTGGGGGCGTCCTAACCCTTGGGCACCAGCATCATGACTTCCCAGGGCCTGTCTTGAATTCTTAGGCATCACGTCCATGCCTTTTCCGCTCTAAACTTGCCATCAAGCGAGTCCCGTGCCTTCTTGCTGGAAAACACCATTATTCATCCCGACATCCCTTGGGACCACGGTGGCAGCCCCACGTGGCTGTGAGGGGAGAGGGGAGAAGAAGCGGTGGCAGAACGCCGTTGGGGGTACACACGACTCTCAGCCATTGCAGCTCCTGCAGCACCATACACATTTCATTACCCGCGAGTACAATCACACCTCTCAGGGCCTCAAAACCGTTTGTCACACCCACTTTCCCACAGTCACCGAAGCGACTTCCCGGCTTGCTCAGGTCTGACGCTCTGCGCCCGCAAGACGCCCACTACGCACTCCCGAGCGCACCTCACCCTCAGGCTCCAGGGCAAGTCTTCTGAGCCTCCAGCCACGGCGCACGCGTACTCCTTCCCGAGCGGAGCCTCGACGGCACAGAATGCAGCCCGCTGGCCTGTGGGAAATGTAGTTCCGTAAGGAGGCCTTTCAGATGCTGGGAGTCCAGCCTCTCGGATTTTTCCCAGCATGCAGCACTGGCCTGCGTGTAAAGCCGCTGTGTGCTGGGGGCTCCTGGGAGTTTGTCTTCGCGGAACTGCGCAGGCGCGCCCACTGGAGGCGGTGTTCAAGAGGTCGAAGGTGGGTGTGGCATCGGAAGTGGTGGGAGTCCCGCCCCTTCTCCCCAAACTCCAGCTTTTGGTGTGCCGAGAGTTAGTGGCGGTTAGCCTGCTGGCCTGGCTCCTGAGGCCTCCGTCCCCTCACACCCTCCTGTGCTTGGACAGCGCTGACTGACGGGGAAGGCCCCTGGTGACCGACGGAGCCCTCGCGACAGGTGCAGGAGGGCCCTGCAGCCGAAGTGATGGCGTCAGAGGTGACTGCAGTGGGGGGCATGTGGCCGAACGAGGGCACAGACACGAGTGAAGGGCCTGTTTCTGGAAGGATCGCAGCGCTCTCTGAGGGTCTGGGGCATCGTTGTTGCGGTCGCGTCGGACCACTGACTCTCAGGGGCTCAGAGTCCCCCCCCCCCCCCTTCGTTACTTCTTAGGTGGCCAGTGATGGCTCAGGAACGCCCCTCTGCACCAGGATCGTCGAAGTGTCGGGGTTGCGTGTGGGGGCTTCTGCTGCGTGGGCTGCGCGCGAAAATAGTTCACTTCCTGAAGTTCCAGTGGATGCAGCTCTACGCCCACGGTGGTGCCCAAACCTCTATATTTGTGTGTCTGTTGAGCCCGGACATTCGTTGGGTATTTCTTGATTTTTCCTGTGTAACCGATATTACAGGTTCCTTAGTGAACAGAATGGGCAAAATATCACAAGCCCTTGAAGCTGACGTCCTAGGATACAGAAAATACAAAGGATCTCAGGAAAATATGCATTGTGTGGATGGTGGTGATTCCTAAAAAGAAAATGAAGCGAGGGTAGGGGTGTGCTGAGCCCGAGCTGTGTGCGCCTCTGGGACCGTTATCTCTGAGGACGTGCGTAGGATGTGTGCTTGGGCGTGCCATCTGTGTTTCCAGGGAGGAAGTCTGGGTGACTCCGTATATTTGTCTCCAGGGACACAGGTGTATGTCTGATAGGTTCCGTATGTCCTAGTGATGATAGACCCTGTGTCCAGGCAGGAGTGTCAGAGTGTCTGTGGCTCACTTGTGATTGTGCCTATGCATGTGCTTCCCAGGCTGTGTGTGATGCAGTATAAAAGCCTGTCAGGTTCAGATTTACAAGCAGGTTCTACTTAACTTCTAAGAGGCGCATAATTATTGTATACTAAATTCCTACATGTGAAAAACTGGAAAGCTTTACAATTATTTTTAGTGAGTTTGTGCAAGCTCCATACTGCGTGAAGTAGAAAGGTTGGGTTCAAGCAAACTTTTTAGCTTTATTGAGTAATAACTGAAATAAAATAAAATTCAGATATAAAAGTAATTTTTAAAGTTTATGTATTTTGAGAGAAGTGTGGGGGTGGGGCAGAGAGAGAGAATCCCAAGCCGACTCCGTGCTGTCAGCACAGAACCTGATGTGGGGCACGATCTCATGAATCAGGAGATCATGGACCTGAGCTGAAATCAAGAATTGGATGCTAAACTAAGCCACCCAGGCGCCCCTTATATAAGTAAGTTTTGTTACGTATACGTGTCCCTGAAACCATGGCTGTGATCATAATAAACTAGAAAACTCAATCTTGAATGAGGAATAAGCAGTATAATTCCCAATTTCTTAGATACCTATCCAAGACTGGAGCTCATTTCAGGGATAAAAGTGTTTCCATGTTATAAAATACAAATACCATCATATTTTACAACGATGAAGCAGGCACTGCTGCCCAGTGGTAGAAATTATGGATACATTAACACATGGACAGGGGCACCTGGGTGGCTCAGTCGATTAAGCGTCCGACTAAGGCTCAGGTCATGATCTCATGGTTTGTGGGTTCAAGCCCCACATCGGGCTCTGTGCTGACAGCTAGCTCAGAGCCTGGAACCTGCTTCGGAATCTGTGTCTCCCTCTCTCTCTGACCCTCCCCTGCTCACGCTGTCTCTCTCAGAAATAAATGAAAAATTTTTTAAAAAATTAAAAAAAAAAACACATGGACAGTAACAAATGGTTATCTGCAAGGGAAGAATAAATCTTCTGTCAACTCCGTGTATGATAATCAACTTATTGAAGGTTTACATGTGAAGGAGGAAGCTAGAACACTCTTAGAAGTTACAGCCAGTTTTTATGACTTTAGAATATGGGGAGTTTTCTTACATCAAAAAAGGTAAGCTACAAAGGAAAAGAATGAGAAATAAAACTATTAAAGCTGATTACAGACCACTAAAATGTAGAATAAAGGATATTTCCACAATCTGGGAGACAATATTTGCAATACAAATAAATGGAAAAGATTCATGTCCAGACTATATGAAGAAATCAGAAGAAACCAATAAACATACAAATGAATTAAAAGTAAGAAAATAATAAATATTACGTAGACGAAGGACATAAAAAGCCCTCCGTATCATTGGTAATTAGTAAAAAGCAAGACACAATCACAGGTTATCTGTAAATTTGAACTTATCCGTAGTCCCCCAACAGTAATTCTTCTCCAATGTATAGAGAATTCGTTATGAATTGTCACTTAGAAATTGAAACAGGAATGATAGGAGCAGCATTTTCCACAAGAGGAAAACATAAACATGAAACAGCCGCAAAACCATAAGCACCGGAATGGATGAGTGACTCCCAGCCACAGATACCTGCATGTGTGAAACAGACTGAGGCAGAGAAATCAGTGATGACCATGTTCCAGTTAATTCTATTACTATTTTTTGAAGAGCTCAAACAAAGGCAGAGTTAGACAAAACACTACTTAGTGATGAAGAATAGATGGTAAAGCTTTGAAGAATAACTATAAAATTCCAAGTACTGGTCACATCCGGGAGTAGGAGGGAAATGAAGAAGGGTGGACACACTGGGGGTCCAGTATCTGCCCAAAGTCTATCAATGATTGTGCCCAATCTANCTCTCTCTCTCAAATAAATAAACATTTTAAAATTTTAACAAAAAATGAAAAAAAAATTTAGAGAGCATGCATGCAAGTAGGAGGGGAACAAAGGTGGTGGGGGGAGGGAGAGAGAGAGAGAGAGAGAGAGAATCTCAAGCAGGCTCCATGCTCAGTGCAGAGCCACATGCAGGGCTGAATCCCACATCCCTAGGATCATGACCTGAGCTTTGCAAAATCAAGAGTCGGGCACTCAACCAACTGAGTCACCCAGGCACCTCTACAATATTAATATTTAAACTTAAAATAGGGGCCCCTGGGTGGCTCAGTTGGTTAAGCAACAACTCTTGATTTCAGTTCAGGTCATGATCTCATGGTAGTGAGATTGAGCCCCACGTTGGACTCTCTCTGTGCAGAGCTTAGGGTTCTCTCTCTCTCTCCCCACCTCTCAAATAAAAAAATAAACAAGATAAAATATTTTAAGCATTGCTTTCAAAGTCTGAGAAACTACACTAAAAATTTTTAAAAGTATTTACATGTGGGGAAAAAGTACAGTTTAATAATACTTGTTTTACTGTATTATCTGACCACCACCTAGTTTTGGTTTCAGTCTATTTGGGAGGTATTCACAAGTCTTTTAACTGGGCCCATCTAACTTGCCCTTATATTCACAAGACTGAGTATGAGCCCAGGGTCTAGAGAGAACTGGCTGTGAGAACTTACTCAGTCGTATGCACCTTGATATGGAAAGAGCTGCAGGGACGCCTCGGTGGCTCAGTCACGTAAGCGTTGGACTTCAGCTCAGCTCATGATCTCCTGGTGGTGGGTTCATGCCCCGGGTAGGGCTCTGTGCCGACAGCCTGGAGCCTGCGTCCGATTCTGTGCCTCCCTTTCTCCCCCTTCCTTGCTCTCTCTCAATCTCTCTCAAGAGTAAACATTGAGAAGAAAAAAAAAAAGAGCTGCAGGAATCTATTTCTAATTGAACAAAGTTGAAGCATATAACAATGTATAAACCATGTTACCTTAATATATCTAAGAGAATAAAAAAATGTAGTTGGAATTGCTTCTCCTTACATAAAGAAACATTGATCATATGTACAAAAACTAATAAAATTGGAATTTGAAGGAGCCAAGCGGACATGAATGGTAGAGGATGTGCTAGGAGAGTTTTAAGGAAGATTTCTAAATCTCGGGCTGATTCTTTTTTTTTATTTTTTTATTTTTTAAAATGTTTTATTTATTTCTAGNATTAGTCAGCACAGAGCGGGGCTCGAACCCAGGAACCATGAAATCATGACCTGAGCCGAAGTCTGACGCTCAACCGACTGAGCCCTCTAGGCGTCCCTCGGGCTGATTCTTAAAACTTGGTGTTCATTGGGGCGCCTGGGTGGCTTAGTCGGTTAAGCGTCCGACTTTCCCTTAGGTCATGATCTCGTGGTTCGTGGGTTCGAGCCCCGCGTCGGGCCCTGTGCTGACTGCCAGCCTAGAGCCTGGAGCCTGTTTCAGTCTGTGTCTCCCTCTCTCTCTGACCCTCCCCTGCTCACGCTGTCTCTCTCTCTCTCCTAGAAATAAATAAAAACATTAAAAATAAAACCTTAGTGTTCATTTATAAACAAACACAAGTATATTAACCGTATTTTATTTTTAATACTTTATAAAACAAATGAGTAATATATTTTTAATGAGAAGCCTCTTTTTTACATGCTACTTCTCTGAGCACTAATTTTTATGAAAGTGGGCAATACTTTTTGCAAACCATAAAATATGAATTTTTTCAACTTCGTAAATAAAATAAGCCATAGAGTGTCCTTCTGCTGACTCTTAAACCGGGAGGTATTTTCAGAAAAGGGAAGCATATTAAATGCACTAGGAATTTTGACCTGAGCCCAAGTCAGACGCTCAACCGACTGAGCCACCCAGGTGCCCCCAAGTGTCTGTGTTCTTAAAGGGCACAGACCCATGGGTGACCTTGCAGTCCCAAGCCAACGTCTGACCCTGGAGGACACCAGGGCGTCCTGTCCTGTCTTGTCCCCGCCCAGCCGGGATTGGGCACCCCTCCTCCTCTGGACAGAGAGGTATTGCTCTGTGGGGAAATGGAGTCTGCAAACAGGAGGGGCCACAGACCTGCAGGAAGACGCCGAAGTCCTCCTTGGGGGAACTAGAGCTAGTTCTGCTTGTACAAAAGTGTCCCTACCCTGACCAGCCGGAAGGGGCCGACCAGTCGTGTTCCAGTCGTGCTGAATTGTCCCATCAAGGAAGGGGACTAGCGCCGGCGTGGTGGATTATCCAAGTGGGAGGGCCGGGGCGGGTCTACAAGCTCTGTCCAATCAGGATCAGCGGGCTCAGAGCACCGTCCAATCAGAGTCGGGGGCGGGCTCCCAGCCGTGTGGGCTGGGCTCCGAGGCCGCCGCGGGACTAGTGCGCACCTGTCCCTTGCGGCGGCAGGTGTCCGGGTCAGCGTCTCGCCCACCTGCCTGGGCCACGGAGCCACGGGAGGCCGCGAGATGGTGAGTGCGCGGGGTCGGACCGAGGCCGGGAGGGGCTGGCTCGAACAGCCGGTACCGGCTGGGGGTGGCCGCGGCCCGGGTTCCTCTCCCCGGCCCCTACCCAGGTTCTGACCTGAGTGTCCGTCCTCGGCCAACGCGGAGTTGGGTCCCAGCGTCCTGTCCCTTCCCCGCGTGGGTCTGGGGTCGCAGGACTGCCTGGGGTGACCGGATGAGCACAGCTTGCTGTCCACCCGGGGGTCTGGGAATCTCAGTCCAGAGTTAGCTCCTCCTACAAGAAAGTCTTGGGGAGTCTGGGGAGACCTGCTTGGGGCCCTGGGCTCGGAGAGATCGTCTGGTATGTCCTGGACCCGTAGGTGACCCCGACCCCAGTTCTCATTTCCTGGAGGGACGTTAGTTGTCGGTTGACCAGATGCTGGTATTTGAAGGGAAAAGAAGAATGGTTCCTAACCCCTGGCTTCTCACCCTGAAGGATGAAAAACCCGAAGGACAACGAACACCCTCCCAGTGAGTTAGTGCAGCAACCTGCAAAGCAGAGTGCACTGCAGACCCGCAGAGGGACAGGAGCCAGCGCCCTTCGGGAGGGTGTTCGGCGAGCATTTCAGAGAACAGGTGTTGGGGGGGTGGATGTCCCACGTGGTAGGATGGCCGTGCTTGACCCTTGAGTCATCTATGTTCGGGTTCCCGTTCAGCACTGCCCCGCCCTGAGTTTGTCACCTTGCAAAGATTTATTTGGTCATTCGAGCCTGAGATTTTCCGGTAAATTAAAATGCATTTAACGAATTGACTTTGAAAGATTACATGAAATAATTCCAAACGGAAAGGTTCAATTTCAGAAATATTAATAATAAAAAGATCTAGTCTTACATACCACTTGTTAAAAATTCTTTTGCCTCCCCCCACCCACCCCACCCGCCG
>NW_027529446.1:1856474-1911593 GCF_008692635.1 Crocuta crocuta
CCCCGCGCATGTGTGGTTAAGTTTCTCACATCTGTTGTTTTCTTTTTGGTGATGACAAATGGAACTCCAGGGCTTAGACTTGAGGATGCTACTGGGGAAAAGAACCTAAGAGAAATAGAGAACGCTTCTCTCCCATTATAAATGCATAAAAACGAATGCATTTCCACGCACAAAGTTTGGCGTATTAATTGGTGACTTACAAAGACTCCCCAGAATGTCAGCTATTCTTTTGTTGTACAAGGTAGGGAATTTATGACTGTGGATAATTTTATTCTGTCTGGTATTTTTGGACTTCAGAGATCAATACCAAATCCCATTTCATGAAATTTGCACCACTTGTTGAGATGTGATTGTTTATAAAGCATTTTATTCCCATGGAAATCATAAAGTGACATCTTTATTTTCTGAAAGGAAGAGATACTTGTGGGTTTTCTTCTTGAGTCCTTTAAAAAGTCACTAAACCCACTGTGAGTCTCCTCTCTCCTTGATCCATAAACACTGGGTTTGAGTGAATTTTTCCAGATTCCTCAAACGAGTTTGTGTCGTTTAAATCAACAGGGTCCATCAAGAGTGACGACCTGGAGTGGGGACAGGGGCCCTGCCCAGTGACTCCAAGCTAAGTAAGGCCTATCATGAGACAGCAGAGAGAGGGAACGAAATGGTTTTTTCTGGGGATTCTCTTCTGTGCCCAAGTCCCAGCCTGCCCCCTCCATCTACAGGAGGAATGGGTGTATCAGGGAATGCTGCAGGGCACTGAGAAATGTGTGTGGTTGGGGATGATGCCCCTTCTGAGATCGTGCTTGCCCCCGCCTTGGGACTGTTTCTAAGTAATAAGGAGCTTTGGGATGGACACGCACAGAGGTGGTGCACTTAGAGCGTAGCTTGTGCAAACTGAGAAAGTCTGTGAAGGTCAGACTTAGAGAAAGACTTCTTTCGGGGGGTCTGTCTCTTCGAGAAAGAGTTATGGATTTGGGGGTTCATTTGGGTCAGAACTTAAAACTGGCTCCAGTTAGTGAGGATTGAATCCTGGAGAGGAGCATTTCCACACTGCAGGGATGGGGAGAGGAGGGCGTGTGGAGCTTCAGAGTTCATCCCTGTGTCTGCTCTGGTCACCCTGCCTCCATCACTGGGGACGGATCCACCAGAAGCTGATGTATCTGCAGTGAGGTTCTGGACCCCAAGCCTGTGGGTGTGTTTCACCTCCTGACCCTGGCGGGTGTTCTTTGGAAATGGTAGATAAGTCAGTGGCTTTACCTGAGCCAATGGAAATGTTTGATTTTCGTCGCTTCTAATTTCTGTATCGACTGTTGCTGCCATATAACTCCAGTCTCCCTAAGAATTTGGCCTTTTTAACTCCCTGTTTGAGTGTTGGAAGACTTTTATTTTCTTCAGTAAGTAGAAATGGATTGACAGATGAGATAGAAGAGAAGAAAATCTGGAAACATACAGAATTTTTCTTCCTTTTTTTTGACAAGTGGACTTCCAGATAGGAGATGGGTGTATTTAAACTCTCAGGTTAATTTTTCACTTTTCCATAATATTTTTTTTGTATAAGTGATTGTCTCTGTGGAGTTATGAAGTTTAAAATGCACTGTTCCTAAGACAATTCTTATTTTATGCGATATGAAGAAAATTACCTTTGGATACGCAAATCCTTGAAAATCCTTGTGCATCGAATTGGTTAGGTCCAAACCCCTAATGTTTGAAGTATTCTACTCATTTCTGAAAACAGTTCCTAGTCTGAGACAGAGTGGAAGTATAAACAATGACGGTGTCCCCTGTCATTTTAGACATAAAGATGTTTGACATATTTTCATAAACTTTAATTTCCAGGGGACTGTCAACCTTAAAAATAAGTCAGTTATTTTATCAGCAAAACTGGATTTCTTTGGGAATATAGAGAATTGCAGTTTGGGACGTGCAAGGGCAGCAAAACCATGGGCACATCCAACAAACAAAAGAAGAACATTATTTTATGGAGAAGGAAGAGACGGGGGGTGGGGGATTGCTTTGGACAAAAGTCCATTGGAGAAAGGCAAGAGTTCGGGGTGATTACAGCTTCTCTGAGTTGTTGATGACAGTTTTTCTCGATGAATTACAGAGGTAGTCCATTTCTTTTCATTTTCCGTAAAGGATCCTCCATTCTTATTTTTTATTTCATTTTTAAAATTTTTGTAAGTAGGCTCTATGCTCAACCTGAGGCTCAGACTCATAATCCCGAGATCAAGAGTCTCATGCCGGACTGACTGAGCCCGCCAGGTGCCCTAGGGGTAGTCAATATCTTATAGGAGATGCACTGGACATCTTTTTCTGTCAGGGCCTGTAATGGACAGTTCTTCCTGTAATTGAGGAAGTTTGAAGTTTGAAGTATTCTACTCATTTTTTAGTAGAATTGAGGTGGAATGGCGTGGTTACCCCTGCCGCTCTCCTGACTCCATTTTATCTTTTGTTTTTTTCTTTTGCGTTTTTTTCCCCATTTATCATTATTGTTTTTCTCCCAACTCCATTTTAGTGAGGTTCACTTTATTAATTTTCACAGGATTAAATCTTAACGTAATTTCTTATATGGAAAAGTGGATCCCAAATAAAACCACTAAAAAGCAAAATATAATTTTTATACATTTCTCTTTCCGTAAAGGAAATAATGTATGCAAAGTTTAAAAAATCTGCAACACATTGAAAATCTAACTTAAGACAATCCCCTGCCAGCGCATCGTGGTCCATGCCAGTCCTACCCCAGCCACCCTCAGACAACTAGTTTTAATAATTTCTTGTACATTTTTATCAGTATTTCTTTCTATAGAAACAAGCAATTAAAAGTGCAAGAGGTTTTTTTTGTTATAAGAAAGGTAACATGATGTACACAGGACAACACATTTTTCATATTTATTCTATTGATAATTCTGCAGACCTTTTCATAGCAATGACAGATGTCTTTGATTTTCAAATGTATGCAACTAGTTCTTTCTAATTAGGCAATTGATCTGCATCTACTATTTTTCTACCTAAGTTTGTTAATCAAACTTTTTCATGTTACATGGTAAGCAAACATACAAAAATTATATGTTTCCAACCTTAATTGATGCTTTAAATTTTATGGTGAAATCTATCATATTTAGAATGCATAACAAAGTTTTATTAGACTTTTAAACTAATCGTGGTATAAACATCCATAGACTCTCCATCTAGATTCATAAATGGGCCTTGAGTAGAGTCTCCTGACATGACCCTCCCTAAACTCATGACTGTCTTGTCCCATCGATAACTACTGTTTGCTTCTTTGCTTAATCTTTGTACCTTTACCTTTAATGTTTTTGTTTTTTGTTTTGTTTTTTACTAAGCAGTGTTCTGCTTAGCTTTACCTCTTCAGGAGGTAAATATTAATTAATATTATTAACGGAATTATGCTGAAAAGGCTTCCCTAGGGTTCTTTGCCTCAGTCTTTTTCATACATGCTGCTGTCTGAAGCTGCTGCCATTCTTCCATTCCAGTGCTTATGGGACTTGGGTTTTTCAAGTTTGTTTTCTTGCTTTTGTGACAAATGCCACTCCTGTGAGTCTTGTTTCAGCGTACGAGTGCAAATGCATAGTACATTTACCACATACTGGAGGAAAATCTCTAGACTGTAGATCATGGGCAAATTCAAATTTATTAAGAAATTCCAATGGAATGTACCAGTTGATTCTCCAAACATCTATATGTAACTGCTTGTTTGTTCCATGTGACCGTCAACACCTGAGATTATCTAATTTAGTAATTTTTGCCCTTCTTGGTATGAAACAAGATTTTATTTTGCTATCTGCTCATTGCCAGTGAGATTGACTCTTTTCTCATATGTAGTCTTACATCTTTTGTGATACATGTTTTAGACCTTTTGCTATTTTTTTATTTGTTTGATCATTCCGTTTTGCTCTGCACACACATTTTTATATTTGTATGTGTTGCAAGTATCTTTATCTCAAATTGTGGTTTACCTTTTCAGTTTCTTAATTTTAATAAGGTTGTAATCATCAATTTCTTCCTTTATAGCTTACTCTTTTTTTGTTAAGAAAAGTTTTATATTGGGGCGCCTGGGTGGCTTAGTTGGTTGAGCGTCCGACTTTCGCTTAGGTCATGATCTCACAGTTCGTGGGTTCGAGCCCCGCGTCGGGCTCTGTGCTGACTGCCAGCTCGGAGCCTGGAGCCNATAATCTTTTATACATAAAAATTTTATTTAAGAAACATTTCCCTATTCTTACATTTTAAAAGCATTTCCCTTTAACTTCTGCAAGAGTTCTCGTTATGTCTTTTGCATTTAAATCTAGAATAAATTGATCATTGTCCGTGGACTAGATGGGAATACCATGCATTTTTCCTAATTGGATGCTAATTTCTCCCTGACCTGTGTATTAAAGTGTACATCATTTCTGCCACTGCTTTGCAATGCCTATTCTGTCATTAAGCGAATTTCCATATGCATGGGGGGGTCTCTTCAGGATTCTCTTCCTTTCCATGAATCTATTTGTTTATTCTCTACTAATACCATATTGCCCATATTACTGTGGTTTCACATCCCTTGATGTATTTGGAGAGCTCCTTTCTTGTTCTTAAAAAAAATTTGTTTTTCTTTTTTGGACATTCATTCTTCCCATTAGGTTTGGAGAAGTTGTTTTTGTGAGGTCCTGGAAAACCAGGTCTGAGGATTTAATGGAACTTTATAAAGACGGCTACAGGTTTCTTTCTGGGGAGCTGACATCCTGATGGCATTGAGTTCTTTTGAAGAACTTGTGCCATCTGAGTACCATTTTTCCATTTATTTTATTCTACTTTGATGTTCTCCACTGAAGTTGAAGTTTTCTGTCCATTACAATGTTTTTTTTTTTAATTTTTTTNTTTATACCCTTCGTTAGAATTCTTTATTATGTCCTGGCTTAAAATGACCTTTATTGAGATATAATTTACATACCATACATACCATACACTTCAACAATATAAGTGTACAGTTCAGTGGCCTGTTTATCCATAGTTATATGTAACCATCACCAGAGTTGACATTAGTTCATTTTCATCACCTCAAAAGAAACCTCAGGCCATTTATCTTATCACCCTCCATCCTACCCCCAGCCATCAATAACCACTCATGTACTTTTTGCCTCTGGAGAATTTCCGATTCTGGACATTTCATGCGAATGGAAAATAACATACTTTGTATTTCTTTCTCTTACAAGTTCGAATCCATGGTTGAGTGCGTCCAACGACTTTTTTCAGTTATTGTGCTTTTTCTTTCTTTTTTTTTCTTTTCAAGTTTTAATTTAAATCCTACTTAGTCGGGGTGCCTGGGTGGCTTAGTCGGTTAGCGTCTGACTTTCGCTTAGGTCATGATCTCGCGGTTCGTGGGTTCGGGCCCCGCGTCAGGCTCTGTGCTGACTGCCAGCTCAGAGCCTGGAGCCTGTTTCAGTCTGTGACTCCCTCTCTCTCTGACCCTCCCCTGCTCACGCTGTCTCTCTCTCTCTCCTAGAAATTAATAAAACATTAAAAAAAATAAATCCTACTTAGTCAACATGTATAGTAACATATAACTGTAGACTTTAGTGATTCATCCCTTACATATAACACCCAGTGCTCATCACAAGTACCCTCCTTAATACCCATCACCCATTTAATTTAGCCCACTGCCACACACTTCCGTCCACCAACCCTCAGTTTCTTCTCTGTACTTAAGAATCTTTTATGGTTTGCTTCCCTCTCTCTTGTTTTTTTTCCTTGCCCTATGTTCATCTGTTTTGTTTTGTAAATTCCACCTATGAGTGAAATCATACGTTATTTGTCTTTCTCCGACTGACTTATTTTGCTTAGCGTAATACACTCTGGCTCCATCCAGGTCATTGGAAATGGCAAGATTTAATTCTTTCTGATGGCAGAATAACATTCCATTGTATGTGTATACCACGTCTTCTTTATCCATTCATCAGCTGACCGACATGTGGACTGTTTCCGTAGTTTGGCTGTTGTTAATAATGCTACTATAAACATTGGGTTACATGTGCCCCTTTGATTCAGTACTTTTGTATCCTCTGGGTAAAAATCTAGTAGTGCGATTGCTGGGTCATAGGGTAGTTCTATTAAAAATTTTTTAAATGTTTTATTTATTTTTGAGAGTGAGAGCATGAGCAGGGGAGGGACAGAGAGAGAGGAGGGCAGAAGATCCAAAGTGGGCTATACGCTGAGAGCAGCATCTCGATGCGGGTCTCAAACTCGGGAACCCCGGGAACATGACCTAAGCCAAGTCAGACGCTTAATCATCTGAGCCACCCAGGTGCCCCCGTGTTTATTTTTCTGCAGTAAGGGTCACAATGCCCCTTTTCTCTGCATGCCTTGTAAATATATTGTAGCAACTTCGGGTCCTGGCCCCTGTCCTCTGGGCTCCGTGACTGTTGTTTATTTGTGTTTGCTTGGTGACTGGCTGGATTATTTTAGTCAAGTCTATTTCACTCCCCTCTCACCCCCTTCAGTATTAGGCCTCTGATGTTTCTCCTAGGTCACCCTGGGATGGCAGGACTGTTGGTGGGGTTTTCTTCTTTTCTTTCTTGACTATCCGCTGTTACCTGTTAAGCTCCACTAGTTGTAGGCTGACTAGTTTTATTGTTTTGAACACGCCATGATGCACACAGTGCTCTATAGACCAATCCAGGCACATTTGGACTCCTTTGAAGGAATAGCTGCCCAGGGTAGTGTTTCTTGATTGTTCAGACCCTTGGGGGAGGCTCCTCCCAGCTTCCCCCTCCCCCTGAAAACAAGGGGGCTACGATTTTGTCTGTATCTTGAATCTCTTCCCTGTTGCCTTTCATTATAATTTCCACTGTTTTTGAGAGCAGCCTTAGGCTTGGGAATCTCCACGTTCTGTTGTAACTGAAGTCAGTTCTTTGGGGAAAGACTAGGAGCTGTCTGTTTCGCAGCCTGCCTTTCCTCCTTGTCAAAACTCTCTGAGCCAGGGGCCCTGGGGGGCTCAGGTGGTTGGGTGCCCGACGTCGGTTCAGGTCACGATCTCGCAGTTCGTGAGTTTGAGCCCCGCATCCGGCTCTGTGCTGGCAGCTCAGAGCCTCGAGTCGGCTTCAGATTCTGTCTCCCTCTGCTCCTCTCCCGCTCGCGTTCTCCCTCTCTCTCTCTCTCCCCCTCTCCCCTACCCCTCTCCCTGCCCCTCTCCCCCCCCTCAAAAATAAACATTTTTTAAAAATTAAAAAAGAAATCTCTGAGCCAGAGGGCTGCATTGAGGCGGGGACAGTGGCACACTTCCATCTGAGCGACACTCCGCGTTCAGAGCTGAGCATTAAGTGGAGGAAGAGCAGTTGCTTGACGCCTCCTCAGCTCGCCTCTCCTGGGTGTGGAGCCTCGGCCTCAGGCAGAACAAGAAGAGCCAGGCCCCCCGTGTTCTCGGCACCCCCAGCGCCGGCTGTTAGAGCCTCCGTTCCGCAAGTGGGCGCTGGGGGAAGGAGAGAGACCCCACCTGTCAGCTGCACTTGCTTGCAGCTTAGACTCGGCAACAGCTAACTGGGCAGGGTGAGAAATGCTGACACCCTCCTCTCTGGCTGGGAGCTGCGTGGACGGGGCCCCTGGGCTCCTGGCCACAGTCTGAAACGGAGTCTCGGGACAGATGGAGTGGTCTTGGGTCCAACACCAAAGTGTTAAATTCGGTACTGTGGTCTCGTAGTTTCTTGTATACCTGTTTCTTCCGCTGTTTGTCCTTAGGATGATTCCAGAGGCTTGAAACGATGGCTCTCGTGGTCACTTTTTAACGTGAGTTTTCCAACTCAATCTTGTTATGAAACAGAAAGGTGATGAGTTTTATTTCCATCTTGTGTGTTTGTTCTAGAATCTTGCTAAAAATCTTATTCTGTGGTTCTTTTTGTTCAGTTGGCTCCTATACATAGGCTTCTTGGTGCAAAGGATAACAATGACCTTTTTTTCCTTTTGCAATTCTGCTTATTTGCTTATTTTCAGGAGGCAACGGATTGGATCTTTACTATAACGTTGACCAGGAGTGAGGCAAGGGGAACTAGTTTTTTACATTTTTTGGTAGAAAACTTTATCCCATTTATATATTCCTTCTTTAAAAGTTTATTTATTTTGAGAGAGAACATGTGGCCACATGCACACGCAAGCAGCGGAGGGAGAGAGAGGGAGAGAGAGAATCCCAGGCAGGCCCCCCCGCTGTCAGTGCAGAGCCCAACGCGGGGCTCAAACTCACGAACTGTGAGGTCAGGTCCTGAGCTGCGATCAAGACTCAGATGCTTAACTGACTGAGCCACTCAGGGGCCCCTATATATTCCTTTTTGAATAATCTTTTCCCCCCGCTGTGCCCTTTATTGGGCCATGCATCTGACCATTGGTTCCCCCGTGGTATGAGTTTTTTTCATGTGTTTCTGTTGAATACTATAAAATCATTTTCTGTAATTCTTTTTTTTCATGTTTTTTATTAATTTCCGAGAGAGGGAGAGAGAGACAGCATGATCAGGGGAGTGCAGGGGTCCGGCCTCTGCAGGCCAGGGGTGACCCGGAGGGGGAGGGTGGGAGTCGGCGAAGAAGACACGGACCCAGCCTCTTCGGGGGACTGCTCACATTTATTTTTCAGCTTAGGGTTTTTATAGCAAATCCAAACAATCATGCTTAAACAATTTACATTTTTTGAAAACAGTCATGGGATTTAATATTTCTAAATGTTCTTAGCAACAGTAGTATCACGGTACATAATTTCCACTTAAATTGATAAAATTTAACCAGGTAGTCATAACAAAGTTTTACATATTTTTTCTACACATGGCAGGAAATAAGTGAAGCATATAGCCAGAATGCATGAAAACAAAGTGCCCTTTGATTGTTTAAGTTCAGCGGGCATGCAAGCACCAGATACACGTGCACCCGCGGTTATAGGTGACAGACTCTCACAACCCCTTACTAAGAAAGAACTATGTCAACATTTATCATAGATGACATGTGGAAATGTTTTACGTGGATCAACTAGAGTTTGGTCTCTGCATTTACTGGTCTCATTCTTTGGCCAGAACAATCCATAAGTTGCCTCACAGGCTTGAGGTCAGCAGGCAAATATTTCTTGTTTTTGTCTCTGCTTATGGCATAATATATATTCTTACCGGCAATTAGACCCATACAAGGAAATTGAATTCTAGGTCTCTTATAGACCCCATGCGTACCGGACTGTCTCCAATTTTGCTAATTGCTACAATATTATAGACAACATCTGATTGAGGGGGCAGACATGATATTTAGGTACATCTCATTTTGGAGGAGGAGGGGCAACTTTGGGCGATTCTGGTTTCATATTAACCCTAGAATAGACTAACAGCGGAAGTGACAGTAAAAGGCACAGACTAAACAGAGAGAAGGAATTCTTCAGGGGGTTCTTCTCGCTGCCTTGCAGTCTTTTCCCACAGGTTTTCCCCGGGCCTTACCGTCAGGGATGACCTGCGCAGTTTCGGTCTCCGGCAGGGGAGGGTCAGAGAGAGAGAGGGAGATACAGAATTGGAAGCAGGCTTCGGGCTCTGAGCTGTCAGCACAGAGCCCAACACGGGGCTCGACCCCATGAACTGTGTGATCATAACCTGAGCTGAAGTCGGACGCTTTGCTGACTGAGCCACCCAGGTGCCCCTCATTTTCTACAATTCTTAAGATGATTTCTGGTAAATTGTATTAATTGATTATAGTGTTTCATTGTAAAGCATAACATACATGCAGAAAAGCACATAAGACATATTGGACAGTCCATAGAAATAATAAAAAAATAAACACCTATGAAGTAAAATCCAGCCCTAGATCTAAAACGTGTTTGACATCAGACACCCCCCTGGAAATGATTCCCGGTGATCCTCCTCACTCTCAGGATGTAACCAATATCTTGAATTGTGTGATGGTAATATCCATTCTTTTATCACCTGTGTATGCATCATTAAATAAAGATACTCTAATTTTGCACATTCCACATTGCATGTAAATTGAATCACAGTGTATATTGGTATTTTAGGCCAGATTTCTTTTGTTTCAAGTTACTTCATGGTCTTCTGTGTGGTAATAATAGCTCATTAACCTTAATTGCTCTCTTGTATTCACTAGCAAGGATATGCCTATTTATTATTATTATTATCTCTTGTATTCATTTGCAAGGATATACCTATTATTTATTAACTCTATTACTAGTGGCTACTTGGGTGTTTTCAAATTTTTGCCATTCTAACCAGTGCTCCTAAAAACATTATCATACATGCATCCAGTTGGATGTCTTACTGTATCCCCATCTTAGTATGGCCGGTCATGAACTTCTCATCCTCTCCCCCAAGAACTTAATCTAAATATGGCCTCTGCATCTCAGTTGATGGAAACTCCATTATACCAGTGTTGTTGTTGTTTAGATTTTTTTAATGTTTTATTTTCTTGAGAGCGTGCAAGTGGGGGAGGGGCAGAGAGAGGCAGACAGCAGATCTGTAGCAGGCCCCATGCTGACAGAAGTGAGCCCGATGTGGGGCTTGAACTTAGGAACCATGAGATCATGACCTGAGCTGAAGTGAGACTCTTAACTGACTGAACCACCCAGGCGCCCCCATTATTCCAGTTTTTATTGTGAGAAATAATCAGAGTCATCAACTCCTCTCATTCTGTCTTGCCCCAACTCCAGTCCGTCATGAATCTGTAGCCCTTTCCTATGTTTTCCCTGCACATCCCACTGTGAGCACCCAGGCTGACCCACCTTCCTCTCACCTGGTTATGGCTTTATATTCTTAACAGGTGTCCTGGTCTCTCCATCCATCCGCCATAGTCTAGTCTCAGCACAAGTGATGGACCATTACAACTATCAGAGGAAACCACTCTTCTGTGCAAAAGCCTGAAGTAGCTCCACATTTCTCACAGAATCAAAACTGACTAGTTCCCCACAAGATGATGGGCCTCACCTCCCATCACTCTCCGCCATCCTTTACTGTTCCTCCCCGTCTCACTTTGCTCCAGTCTCTGGCTCTGTGTCTTAGTCCCATTTAGGCTGCTGTAACAAAATACCAAAGAGTGGCTTATAAACAACAGAAATGTATTTCTCACAGATGTGGAGGCTGGGAAGTCCAAGATCAAGGCACCAGCAATCTTGGGTGGAAAGAGCTTTTTTTGGCATCTTAGAACCTCAGTGTGCGTGTATGTGCATGCGTGTGTGTGTGTGCGTGCGTGTGCGTGCATGCGTGTGTATGTGTGTGTGTACTCAAAATTAATACATACCAACACCAAGGTTTATGAATGTGGGTATTATGGAAAGTTCTCATGTCTTCTTCCTTCCTTCTGAGTTCTCTTGTCTTCTTTCCTCCTCTCCCTCAATACTTCTTTCTCAAAGGTACATAAAGGAAGAAAGAGCTGATTCTGTGATAAATGATATACGTAAATAATATGCATATAAGTTAATATTAGCATTTTTCCAGAAAAAAAAATGTCTTCATGCACCCAGGTGGGCATGTCTACTTTGAATTGCCTACAGTACAGCAAGACACAGGGGCGGCTGGCCCACACTGCAAGTTGGGTTTCCACTTTGGGCCTCTCGTTCTTGGTGAAGGGAACTGAAGGAAAAACTCCTTCAGTGTGTTTTGTTTATTAGAACCCCATTTAGATTTGAACTTGTGGTCTGTGCGGTGCTGAGCAGTGTGGTGGCCAATAAGGAAAGAGATGAAATAGTTTTTGTCACAAGGAATTGGTAGTCATAAAATGGAAATATTTGTTTCATTTGTATAGCATTTCTCTAATTTCCCCAATGTGTTTTGGACATTTCTAGACTCTGTGAAAAGGCAGGAATCACCCAGGAACGGTCACAGTAAACATGGAGAGAGAGAGAGAGAGAGAGAGAAATTCAATGCATTAGTGGCATGTTAAGATCATGACACAGAACGTGAGTGTGGATATAGATTAGATGTGAGGAGACCACAGAATCTTGTTGGAACTTCCTGTGAATTTGAAACTTCCTCTCTGCTGTTAGTATCACCCATTCTCCTACACTTGTGTTTTAGGACGCGGTGGTCTTTGAGGATGTGGTTGTGGACTTTACCCAAGAGGAGTGGGCCCTGCTGAAACCTGCTCAGAAGAAGCTCTACAAAGATGTGATGCTAGAAACCTTCAGGAACCTGGTCACAGTAGGTAAGGGTGGCATCAGTCCGTCACTTAGTTATTTACATAATAACTATTTCTTATTCATGAAGCCTATTTCAGTACTTGGAACGCAGAAGGAAGACACATTGGAAAAATAAGACAGGAATGATCATAGCTGTCACAGACCTAGATTGTACCAGTTTCTCTCAGTGACAGTAACAATCTATATATTAACCTGTGTTTTTCTTTCTTTCTGGTTCAAAAGACTTAGCATCCTTCAGTGTCATCAGTATCTGCATATCCCCATGGGTCACTTTGAGAGCACGGAGAAGTTTGTTGTTTGAAACCTTTTGTTTTTTCTGTGCATATTAAATTGCCTACCATTTTGACCTCTTGTGCTTTATTTTAAGTTTATTTATTTTGAGGGGCGCCTGGGTGGCTTAGTCGGTTGAGCGTCCGACTTTCGCTTAGGTCATGATCTCGCGGTTCGTGGGTTCGAGCCCCGCGTCGGGCTCTGTGCTGACTGCCAGCTCAGAGCCTGGAGCCTGTTTCAGTCTGTGACTCCCTCTCTCTCTGACCCTCCCCTGCTCACGTTGTCTCTCTCTCTCTCTCCTAGAAATAAATAAAACATTAAAAAAAATTTAAAAAAAAAAGTTTATTTATTTTGAGATGGCACATGCGCGAGCAGGGAGGGGCAGTGAGAGAGGGAGAGAGAGAATCTCAAGCAGGCGCCACACTGACAGTGTTCTCGGTCACTGACAGTGTGGAGCCCATTGTGGGGTGTGAACTCATGAAATGTGAGATCATGACCTGAGCTGAAATCAAGAGTCAGAGGCTTGACCAACTGAGCTACTCAGGCACCCCTCTTGCGCCCCTTAATAATGACATTTTGAAACAGCTGAACTCCTGAATGTATTTCTTTGCTCACAGGGGCCTTTCTAATAAGATTTATTCACTGTTTTGTTTTAGATGATGAGACTCAACTTAGAACCAATGGGTCCATTTCTCAGAAGGATATTTTTGGAGAAAAATTATCCAATGAGCAGAAAATAGCAAGGTTCACAAAAAATGACCCCTGGGCCTCCCTTTTTGGAGAAATTTGGGAGGACCAACGCATTGAAGCTGAGCACAACTGGGGGAGACATTTGAGGTGAGTTGCACCTGGGAGAAAATGCAACATCCAGTAGAGATTCTTACTATTTCATGAAATTAAAAAACAAAAAGAAAAAGCCCATGAACTTCGCTCCAGATTTGTTTATTCACAAATCATTCCTTTATTTTTCCCCCCTTCATGTGACTCAGACACTAAGTGTTTGAAAGGTAATTTGGCGGAAAACAATGACCAGGGAACCCAACATATGAAAACTGAGAGTGTAGTAACTGCCTGTGCGTAAGCCTGTTCTCAAAGCATTTAGCTTATTCCACTTTGAAATAATTCAGACAGGACAGAAAACCTATATTTATACAGAAAAATGATACAAATGTAATCCTAGAGCTCATTAACAAATATTAATAAATAATACAAAAACCATTAATAATGTGTTCCTCCCCCCCTTTTTTTTTTAGCAGAAATCATATGATGGGGAGACTCTGTGAAAGTAGCAAAGGGAAAACATGTGGAGAAACCATCAACCATATTCCAAATCTTAAGCTGCACAAGAAAATACCCACTGGAATAAAACTGTATGAATGCAGTCAGTGTGGAAAAGTCTTCAGGCATCGTTCATCCCTTAAGAGGCACAAAAGAAATCATACTGGATGCAAACTATATCAGTGTGAGGAATGTGGGAAAGCCTTCAGTTGTTCCTCATACCTGAGGAATCATGTGAAAACTCACAGTGGAGAGAAACCCTATGCATGTAAACTTTGTGGAAAAACATTTATTCGTTCTCATTCCCTCACTGGACATATAAGGAGTCACACTGGAGAGAAACCTTATGAATGTAAGGAATGTGGGAAAGCCTTCAGTTGCCCTAAATCCTTTCGAGTACACGTGATAATGCATAATGGTGGGAAGCCCTATGAATGTAAGCAATGTGGGAAAGGCTTTAGCTGTCCCAAATCCTTCCGAGTACATATGATAATGCACACAGGAGAGAAACCCTATGAATGTAAGCAGTGTGGAAAAGCCTACTGTTGGCTCACATCCTTTCAGAGACATGTGAGAATTCACAATGGAGAGAAACCCTATAAATGTGAACAATGTGGGAAAGCATTTGGTTGGCCCTCGTCCTTACACAAACACGTCAGAATGCACACTGGAGAGAAACTTGTAAACATAAGCAATGTGGGAAGGCCTTCAGTTGGCCCTCATCCTTCCAAAAATGTAAGAATGCAGACTGGAGAGAAACGTTATAAGTGTGAAAAATGTGGGAAAGTATTTGGTTGGTCTTCATCCTTACACAAACATAACAGAAAGCACACCGGAGAGAAACCCGTAAATGCAGGCAATGTGGGAAAGCTCTCAGTTGGCCCTCATCCTTCCAAAAATGTAAGAATGCAGACTAGGGAAAAACCCTTTAAGTGTGAAAAATGTGGGAAAGCATTCAGTTGGTCCTCATCCTTACAAAAGCATGTCAAAAAACACAGTGGAGAGAAGCCTCTAAATGTAACCAATGTGGGAAAGCCTTCAATTGGCCCCAATCCTTCTAAAACCATAAGGATGCAGAGTAGAGAGAAATCTCATGAATGTGAAAAATGTGGGAAAACTTTCAGTTGTCCCAAATTGTTTCATAGTCATGTGAGAACTCACAGTCAAAAGAAAGTTTGTAACTATAAGTGAGAAAACCTAATGCATATTAATTCATGTAGTTTGGAAAATCCACACAAGAACAAAAATATTGTAGTAGTTACACAGTATTGTTCAGTATCTCATCCTTAATGTGGACCTCTAGCAAGTGAATTTCCATGTCTTTTTCAACTAAACACTGAGATGAGAATTCTCAAATATTATAAGTACATCTACATAGTATAGTACATGAGTTTTTGATATATTGTAGGTTTTTTTTCCGCTTTATGAATTCAGTTAATATTTCTGGATCCATTTTGCAATGCGATTCACCCATGGGTGATTTGATGTGTTTAAAATATGCATTAGGTTTGATTTTATATAGTTTTTATATTGTTCTGTAAGTATGTATCTGTAAGATACATTCCATCTTACTATCTTCCTGAGAGAACGTACAACTTTTAAAGCTGACACTACTTTACTTACATCATATATGTTCTCAACACTTTTTTTTTGCCAGAGGATCATTATTCCATTATTCCATTTTGCTGGCTTGCAAATTTGTGAATATGTAATTGGGTAGAAATTTGTAAGTATGCAGAGATCTTGAAAGAGTATAGTTTCATATGAACTGTTACTTCCATCTGTTGCTGCATGCTCTTTATCCTAGTTAGCTTCTGGTTAGGAAGTGGACAGTACATTTGGATTAAGAAGGGAGACAGTGAAGGAGGTGGAGATGGTTCTGTTGGAATGTGTTCTCACCACAGGAAGAACGAGGAACTACATTTCCCAGGATGCTTTCTCTATATGGTTCCATGATAGAATTCTGTAATAGCCCAGTTTGCATGAGATTTGAAGAAGCAGTTTTCAGTTTATTGAGCCACCACTCTATAGGGAGACAGATGCATAGGGACTCTGTGGGTACCATCTCCAGTTTATTTTCCTGATTGCTGGCCTGGCCAATCAAAAGTACCTTCAAAACAAATACCAACTGCATGACTTCCACGTGGTCAGAGGCGTAGGCTTTTACAAACACCCTACCAGCTTTTCCATCGTGGATACACATCCACGTGACCCCCTTTTCTCTAGATCTTAACATATTCGTATAAAGTCTGATTTGTATGGTGAACATCTCATTCTCTTAATACTTCTCATGCTTCTGCATTTCTGCTTCCACTACAGATACAGTCGTGCATCTATAAGGACATACGGGACTGTGTTTCCCTACAGCATCATTGAGCAGCTGCCCTGACCCACTATTCCTATGAAATAAAATCAGAATTACTGACATATTGTGTAGACTGTGTGGGTTTTCTGTTACAAAGCACTAAATACAATCCCTCGGGGTGTGTTCAATTATTAGGATTGATTATATATGATTAGACACAATGTATATTTTGTTTGTTGAACAAACTGTTTATGAGAAATATTCTATAATCATTTGAGTTGTGTACTATATAAATGTATAAAATGTTTGAGAAATGTTCTATTAACTTGTGTTCTAAAATGTATACTAATAAATATCAATCTCTTTAATTTACCAAAGAGATATGAAAATGTTGCAACTATGAGTTCTCAAATTTTGTAACCTTGTGAATTTACGAATTGTACATTTTGAGTCAATATTACCAGGTGCATACAAATTTAGGCAGTTTTCGTCCTAGTAAATTTTACTTTGTATATTGTTACAATATTATCAATGTAACTTCTTATTCACAATAGCAAAACCTTAAATAATGGCTTTACCAATTTAAGTAATAAGTCTAGCAAATGATATAAAAAGATTCTCATGAGAAAATATCTTAAACTTTATTGGATGATATAAAAAGCAGAGTGAAGTAAAATATAAAGCATGACTAGGAAGATAACAGGCACACAGACTGAAGGATAGAGGCCTTGGTGAATGAGGATCTCATCGATTCATGTATACTTACACCACCTACAATGCCTCAGATACTTTCTGGAACTTCTGCAAAGTGTTTGTAAATGGTGGGTGGTGATACAGAAACAATCCTCCACTCCTGGAGTTAACAGTGATTAGTTCCCATAAAATTGAAGATATAGTTCGGCCTCATTTTCACAATGGTTAAACATTTTAGGGTGTGTTATACATGCTCACGAGACTGGACACTGGTATTTGGGACCAGACAGTTTATACTGACTTGAAGTGGTGTATGGGTGTTTGTATTTAACATCTTCGTGAAAGAATTCGAAATTGCCTCATATATTGGTTATTACCGTTTTGGGGCTCCTGGACATTGAATGAGATTTGTTCTGAGGAAAATCAGAGTTTCTCATAGTTTAAGGAAGCTTCACGTTATCCTCATAGTTCTAATCCCTCAAGTCTTCTCTTATGAGCAGAGCGACAGCAATGCAGGTCCACTATGAGTGCCTAATAGAAGCAGGGAGAAGAGGTAGGGATGGTAAAAGGGAAAACTATCCAAGGAATAAGTTAAGTGAGCTGCGGACTGGGGGTATCATATGAGCAACATCCCAATTTATTAGACATCGTCAAATAGGGAAAACTGTAATGACCACTTATAAGAGGAGAATGTGTGAGCTTTTAATAGTCCAAAAAGCCCCAAATGCCCACTTTGCTCTTTACAAGTATTGTTTCCACATGCTCAGATTTCCAATACATATTAGGAAAGAAAAATAGAACATTACTGTCTTTAAAAAGCAAATGAGGTCCAGTATTTGTTCATTTCTCCACGTTAACTCTTGTTTTCATAGCACAGAGCAGAGATTAGTGTCATTTCATAATCCTTGTTACCACATTCAATCACTTCTCCCAGCATCGTTCCAATTGTACCAGTGACACCAGTCAGGCAATGGAAGCAGGGTCCTGCTTAAGCTTACGTACCCGATAAGGATAATGGAATCTCTCTATTTTGAAGACCTAATGTGTGCCACCAGCTGTACTGTGTACTGTTGAAAATTTGAAATCTCAAAACTCTGGAGGACAAGTATAATTACTCAATTTTCAAACTGTAACTTTACATTTTAAACACAGTATTCAAAAGAATATATTTCTATGCCATTCTGGAAAAAGTAAAGGTACAGGGAACTAGAAGAGAGGGTTAAGAGTGGGGGGAAGCGGGAATGGAGTGTTTTGTATTGTAACTATGGTGGTACAGGTATGAATTTATGAAACCCCCTAGAACTATACTTACAATGGCTAATTTTACTCTTTTAAAATAAATTATTAGAGGGGCGCCTGGGTGGCTTAGTCGGTTAAGCGTCCGACTTTCGCTTAGGTCATGATCTCACGGTTCGTGGGTTCGAGCCCCGCGTCGGGCTCTGTGCTGATTGCCAGCTCAGAGCCTGGAGCCTGTTTCAGTCTGTGACTCCCCCTCTCTCTGACCCTCCCCTGCTCACGCTGTCTCTCTCTCTCTCCTAGAAATAAATAAAAAATAAATATTAAAAAAAATAAAATAAAATAAATTATTAGAAAACAAAGACATAAAACTATCTTATGAACTAAAGGGAAACCTTAACTCACCTCGACTTTTAGGTGTGCAAAGACAGTGCTTTCCACCTCCTAAAGACTTGTGACCCATCAGGCCTTGCTTGGAACCTCATATGAAGTTAGAAAACACTCCAGGGTCACACCTGTCCTCACCTCAGTCACCTTGCCTGAAGGAAGTGAGAGGAAACCAGCAGTACGTCTCTAGGTTTACATCAGGTTCCTGGGGCCAGAACTCTGGGAATGTTGTGGCTTGAAATTTAATTTTAAAAAATGTTTAATGTGTTATTTATTTCTGAGAGAGAGGGAGAGACAGTGTGAGCAGGGGAGGGACAGAGAGAGGAGACACAGAATTGAAGCAGCTCCAGGCTCTGAGCTGTCAGCACAGAGCCCGACGTGGGGCTCGAACCCACGAACCATGAGATCATGACCTGAGCCGAAGTCGGACGCTTAACCGACTGAGCCCCGCAAGGCGCCCCTGTGGCTTGAAATTTAAAAGGAAGTCCACAGCGTTCTCAAGGGGATCCTCCCGGGGGGAAGTCGGCCTGGCGGCGTTTCCTAATCCTTGGGCACATGCATAGGGTCCTGTCCTGAGGCCACCTGCACTCCGTTCAGGCCACCTGACCTCTCGGGGACAAACCCTACTCTGACCCGCACTTCTGCAAACCTGGCTACTGACGCACACGGGAGGGCGTTCCACTAGTCGTTCCTCCGCAGAAACGCCACATGGCTGCAGTGGGAGGCTCCACAGGAAGCACTGTGACACAGGGACCCACATTCTTCCTCCAGAGCCAAGGCTCGCACACGAACCTGCAGCCAAACTCGACTTGGGACGGGTCACAGCCTCAACACCCACCACGCGTGTGACGCGCCAGGGAGGACGTGATGCGCACCGCCACGCGCAGGCGCACTCATGCCCACGCTGCAGCTGTCGCTCGCCTCTGCCTCGCCAAGCGTGAGGCGCAGCGCCGCGCATGCGCCGTCAACACCCGGGTTTCCTCAGATCCAAACTCCCTGACACGTCCAGGTGGAACCTGTAGAACCGTTTCCGCCGCACACCGTGGTCACTTCCTGGCCGCAAACCACCGTGGATCCCACGTCGTGGTGGGGGGGGGAGGAATGTAGCTTCCAGAGTAAGGGCCTCCTCAGACATTATCATCCCCAGCTCGAGAGTGCTCCCAGCATGCAACGCGGATGCAGTCACATGGGTGCCGCGGAGACACCTGGGAGTTCCGAGTTGGCTGTTCTGCGCAGGCGCAGGCTCCTGCCGCGGAGACCTCTCCTGCGGCGGAGCTGAGACCGCAGGTCTTCTGGAAGCTGGAGAATGCGCAGGCTCCGTCTGGCTGGGGCTGGGGCGCTGGGCCACCAGGTCCCGCCCCCATGCCCACCTGAAAGCTTCCGGTTGGCTCCTGCTTCCCAGAAGTCGTTCCCTGTCGCCCGGAGGCTGGATGTCCGAGCTTGAAAGACGTCGGCCTTGTCCTGGCGGGATGCGGCGGGTGCGCTGGGCTGCGACCGCGGACAGGAAAGGCAGCAGGCCCAGCGGCGGGAGCCGTGCCCGGGACGACCGGGCGGCGCTGCGAACGTGGAGGAGAGCGCCGCCCTGGCCCGCGGGTGGTCCGGGGGTGAGGCGCCCTCTGCGGGCAGAAACCCACAGCCCAGCGAGGCGCTGGAGCGGGTGGGCCCTTGACCCTCTGGGGTCGCAGGCTCTGGGTGTCAGGTTATGAAGACGCGGGGCAAGGTTGGGTGCAGGCGGGCTTTGTGCACGATGAAGGTTCTGTAGCGTGGCTCCCCTTTTCCAGCAGGGGAATTATTTGGGATTATTTGGGAATTCCTTTGGGGAACCAGCGGAGCCTGTACTATTTGGCATGGGGAACATAACCCTTGGATGTGAGTGAGCCCAAGAGCGTGTTTGGATAAATGGGAACACCCCCACCCCAGGGGAAGGTGTGTGTATCTGTATGAACCTGGCCTTTTAATAAACATTTAGGTTTTGTACTGGGTGCTGTTGATTTAACAGTGATCGCGTCAGAATGATGATCTCTTCCCACTTGGAGCTGAAATTCTACGGGGGAGAATGAAGGATACATAAGGAAAGTGTAAGGTTTTGGAAAGTGGTCAAGTCCTAAAGGGAAAAAGAAAGGGAAGGGTGCAGAGGCTCTGGGCGGTGTATCTGTTGCTTAGAGGTCTGTTAGTCCGTTATCTCTGAAAGTGTGTGTATCTACCTCCGGTTTCAAAGTTTAGGTGATTGTGTCTTTCTCAGGGGCCACGTAGGACACGGCTGGGATTGTCCGTGTGGCTGAGTTCCCTTCAGCCAGGAGCGTCTGTGAGTCTCCTACGTTAATTACAGTGCTGTTCCTTTCACTCTGTGTATGTTTCCCATCCCGTGTGTAATAACCTCATGTTGGCTGATGTGAAATGTTGGGGTTTGGGAACAAACGGTCAAGAACGAATTCTTGAGACGTCTTCGGTGCAAAAGGGGTGGTTTTATTAAAGCCTGAGGACAGGATCCGTGGGCAGAAAAAGCTGCACTGGGATTGTGAGTAGTGGCTGATCATATAGTTTCAATTCGGGAGGGGGTTAGGGATAGTTTAAGTCTCTAAGGAGTATGGGAGCAAGGTTTCCAGGACCTTGAGGGACTAGCTGTTGTTGGGAAAAGGTTATTTATTATTGTCTAGTAAAACCTCAGTCATGAGAGCCTTCAGATGTGTATCTGTGGGCCATATGCTTGGAGGATGATTGATAACATATATCCTGGTGAGGAGGGCGAGAGATAAAGGAAGTTTCCAAAGGGATTTTTATATGTTAAGGTAGACTACAGGATCATGGAGTTCAGGCCAATGTCAAGCTAAGGCCAGTTGCCCTTAGGAAAGAATTAACATTGAGGCAGCTGAGTTCCTGAAGGAAGGTCACTCTGCCTGCCTCAAGGACTTGTCAGTGGGCTGTAAGTTGTAAGGAAGTTTAATGGTTTTCATTTTGTCTTTGTTCTCCACATCATTGGCAAGTTGGAAAAAATCTATTCAATTCTTCTCCCCATTTTTAAGTTGGATTATTTGGTGTTTTTTGTTCCTGTTCTGCTGTTGAGTATGTGAGTTCTTTATCAGATACATGGCTTGCAATTATTTTCTCCCATTCTTTTGGTTCCTTTTCATTTTGTTGATGGAGAAAAGTTTAAGGAAATTAAAATTACAGTAGTCTCGGGGCACCTGGGTGGCTCAGTCGGTTAAGTGTCTGACTCTTGATATGGGCTCAGGTCATGGTCTCACGGTTCGTGGAATCAAGCCCTGCATCAGACTCCGTACTGAGCATGGAGCCCTCTGCTCGGGATTCTCTCTCTCCTTCTCTCACTGCCCCTTCCTTTCTGGTTTGCTCTCTCTCCCTCTCCCTCCTTCTCTCTCCCTCTCCCTCCCTCTCCCTCCTTCTCTCTCCCTCTCCCTCCCTCTCCCTCTCCCTCCCTCTCTCTCCCTTTCTCTCTCTCTCTTTTTTTTCCTCTCTCAAAACAAAACAAAACAAAAACCAAGTGTTTAAACCACCTAACATTCATTAAGATGGCTACTGTAAAAAGAACTCCAGAAAATAAAAAGTGAAGCTATGGAGAAATTGGAACCCTTGTGTACTGTGTGTGGGACTGTAATGTGCAGTTGCTGTGGAAACTAGTATGGTAGATCCTCAAAATATAAAAAATAGAATTACCGTATGCTCCAGCAGTTGCACTTCTGAGTGTACACCCCAAAAAGTTTAAATCAAGGGTTAAAAGAGATATTTGTACATCCATGCTCATAGCATTATGATAATAGCTCAACTGTGGAAGCAACCAGGTATCCATCAATGGATGGGTGGGTAAATGAAATGTGGTGCGTATATATGGTGGAATATTATTTAGCCCTAAGGAAAGAAAGTCTAACACATGCTACAAAATGGATAAACCTTGGAAACATTATGCTAAGTGAAGTAAGGCAGTCACAGAAAACCAGTACATGGTGGTTGCCGGTGGTGGGGTGGTGATGGGGAGGGGGCAGTGGAGAGTTGTTGTTAACGTGGGTAACGTGGGTATAGAGTCTCCGTTTTGCAAATTAGAAAGATCTGTAGGTGGATGGTAGTGATAGTTGCACAACAGTGTGAATGTACTTGTTGACCCTGAACTGCACTCTTAAAAATGGTTAACATAGTAAATTTTATGTTCTGTATTTTAACTGCAATTTAAAAATGATACATAAGTATCTCAATTTAAGAACCCAGTTCATGCTGGGGCGCCTGGGTGGCTCAGTCAGTTAAGCGTCCGACTTCAGCTCAGGTCATAATCCTTTGGTTCATGAGTTTGAGCCCCTCCCTTGCTCGCTCTCGCTCTCTCTCTCAAAAATAAATAAATATTTAAAAATTTTAAAAACCAAATTCATGCATCATACAATAATCTCCTCTGGAACGGAGGAAAGGGCATGTAATCTTACATCAGAGTATTTGTTATCTGTTGCTGCATAATATCATTTCCAAACCTACAGATTAAAACATTTGTTTTGATAACAAATCTGCTATTTGGATAGGACTGGGTATTGACATCCCTGCTGCAGTCACCACACTAGAGCCCGCTGGTGTGTGCTTTTGGCCAACTGGTTCTTACGGGGCCTACCATGTGTTTTCATCCTGGACATCATAGGGAGCTTTCTTGCAAATAACAGTGTTAACACGGAAAACAATAAAGTATCATTTTTTTATCCCTTTTAACAAAAGTGCCCTTTTTAGTTCACCATTGGCAAATCTGGCCTTTATCCAGTCTGAATGAAAATCAAAACCAAGTCATAAAAAGACAAGGTTATTATCTTGGGTTGGACTCTGAAAACCACTGTTCATTGTCTCTTCCTATCTTGTAAAACAGCATTTCTTTAGTTTCATTGCTGGGATTTGGGGAATATGCATTATCAGTGGTCATTACTAGGTGATAACAAAGAGCATCAGTCAGATTTCAATAGAGGGTTAAGCCAGCTCAAGCATCTCCAGGCAGTGTATGGTTTTGAAGGCTTTAGGATGGTGCTCAGGCCAAGGCTGCAGCTGAGGCACCTCCCCCTTGCACACGTAAGGGGCTCATGCGCCCCCTACCGAATCCTTTACCTGTGACCCTTGGGTTCTGCCAGCTGGCTGCTCGTGTACCCACTGGTTCTTCAGAAACTGGCTACCCTTTAGTGTCATCTGGCTTTGTGATCACAGCAATTTCCCCAATTTTGCGTCCCTCTCTGTAAGTGGATCTGAGCCAAGCCAACTTGGTGGCTTCACTCCCTTTCCCTGACAGCATTCCTAGCCACAAACATGGGTCTGCTAGGTCATGTGTTTACCTCGTCCCTTACTCAGGAATTTTATGTGGAAATGAAATTCTGTAACTCTCCACATCATGCCCTGTGTAAACTTCTTTCCAAAACAAACTAAAAATAAATGTGAGAACTTAAACAATTTAAGAAGAAACTACAAGAGATCCAGAAGGGAGGGAGGGAGGGAGACAACATTAGTAGAATAAAAGACCAGCCCATAGAATGGAAGGGGGAACTTTCTATCTATGTATCTGGCAAAGGGCTCTAGGATTTTGATGGTTTCCTGTCTTATATTTAGGTCTTTCATCCATTTTGAGTTTGTTTTTGTGTATGGCGTAAGAAGTGGTCCAGGTTAATTCTCTTGTGTGTCACTGTCCAGTTTTCACAACACATTTGCTGAAAGACTGTCTTTTTTCATTGGATATTCGTTCCTGTTTTGTCAAAGATTAGTTGGCCATACATTTGTGTGCCCATTTCTGGATTCTCTCTTCTGTTCCATTGATCTATATGTCTGTTTTTGTACCAGGATCATACTGTCTTGATGATTACGGCTTTGTAATACAGCTTGAAGTGCAGAATTACGATGCCTCTGGCTTTGGTTTTCTTTTTCAACATTACTTTGGCTATTTGGAATCTTTTCTGGTTCCATATGAATTTTATTTTATTAAAAAAATTTTTTTAACATTTATTTTTGAGAGAAACAGAGTATGAGCAGGAGAGGGGCAAAGAGAGAGAGGGAGACACAGAATTGGAAGCAGGATACAGGCCCTGAGCTGTCAGCACAGAGCCCAACACGGGGCTCAAACTCAGGAGTAGGAGTGGTGAGGTCATGACCTGAGCTGAAGTCGGACGCTCAACCAACTGAGCCCCCCAAGCACCCCTATAAATGTTAGAATTGTTTGTTCCAGCCCCGTGAAGAATTCTGTTATTATTTTGATAGGGATTCTATTGAATGTATTTCTGCATTGAATTTATTTCTTTGGATAGTATAGGCATTTTAACAATATCTGTTCTTCTAATCCATGAGCATAGGATGTTTTCCCATTTCTGTGTTTTTAGTTTCTTTCATAAGCTTTCTCTAGTTTTCAGCATACAGATCTTTTACCTCTTCAGTTGGGTTTATTCTTAGGTATCTTATGGTACTTGGTGCAATTGTAAATGGGATTGATTCCTTCATTTCTTTTTCTGCTGCTTCACTATTGGTGTATAGAACCGCAACTGATTTCTGTATATTGATTTTATATACTGCAACTTTGCTGAATTTATCTATCAGTTCTAAAAGTTTTTTGATGGAGTCTTTCAGGTTTTTCACATAGAGTATTATGCTGTCTGCAAAGACTGACAGTTGGACTTCCTCCTTGCCAATTGGGACGCCTTGTATTTCTTTTCGTTGTCTGATTGCTGAGGCCGGGACTTCAGTACCGAGTTGAACAACAGTGGTGAGAAGTGAGCATCCCTGTCACGTTCCTGACTTCAGGAGGAAAAAATAGGTCAGTCTCATTCATGCTCTTGTCTTTTGGGGATAATGACTGGGAGGGAGCACAAGCTGAGCTCAGGGTGCTGGCAACGTTCTGTTTCTTGATCTAGTGCTGAGTGCACGGGTGTGTTAACTTTATCACAATTCAGTGAACTGTTTTATAATATGTTCACTTTTCTGCATTCCTGTTGCACTAATATAAAAACTTAAAAAGAACAAATGGAAAACATGACTGCTTGAATAGATAGGAAAAATTAAGAACTCCAAGGATGAAGTACCAACAACTTCTAGCTGACTTAGTGCAAAGTAAAATAACATAGAAGAAAATATCCAGGATGAAGCCCACAAAGGCAAAATTGTGGCAAGTAAAGAGCAGAGAGTATGAAACAAGATATTCAGAATTATAGACCTTGGAATGTGGCAAAAGGGGGTAAAATTATACTTACGGCAGAACTCCGTTCTAGTACTTACGTAAAGTATATTTTATTTATTTTTTTAAATATTTTTATTTATTTCTAGGAGAGAGAGAGAGACAGTGTGAGCAGGGGAGGGTCAGAGAGTGAGGGTGACACAGACTCTGAAGCAGGCTCCAGGCTCTGAGCCGGCAGTCAGCACAGAGCCCGATGCGGGGCTCGAACCCACGAACCGTGAGATCATGACCTAAGGGAAAGTCGGGCACCCAACCAACTAAGCCACCCAGGCGCCCCTGTAAAGTATAATTTAAATGTTAGATCTATATCCAATCTCAGTAAACCCAACGGTCCACTCTATCTTTTCCCCCTGGAAGACGAAATCTTGTGTGTGAGGGCCCTGGGGTACAAACGGTCTGACTTTCAGTACACAATTCAGTCCAGCAGGAAAATTCTGATAGGTCAGAATTCCTGCTGTTCAATATGCAGTTTTTCTTCTAAGGAAGCCAGGTCACCAGTGCTGTTACTAAAATAGTTCTTCCTCCAAGAAGGTGGAGCTAAAAAGGGATGCATCATGGGGCACCTGGGTGGCTTAGTCGGTTAAGTGTCCGACTTTCGCTTAGGTCATGATCTCGCGGTTCGTGGGTTCGAGCCCCGCGTCGGGCTCTGTGCTGACTGCCAGCTCAGAGCCTGGATTCTGTTTCAGTCTGTGACTCCCTCTCTCTGACTCTCCCCTGCTCACGCTGTCTCTCTCTCTCTCTCTCTCCTAGAAATAAATAAAAATATTAAAAAAAAAAATGTTTAAAAAAAAAGGGATGCATCATTTGTACTGGAAAAGGAACTCAGGAGAGAAAAGTATTTAAGATTGAGGCATAGCTCTTGCTCTGTCTCTCTCTCAAAATAAATAAACTTAAAAAAATAAAATACATTGACTTTATACCAAATTGTCAAACTCTATTTTTTCTAATAATCATCTGTAGAACTTTTTTTGTGTTTTCAATGTAAACCATCATATCACCTGCAAATAATAAGTTTAATTTCTTCTTTTAAAGAACTTATGCCTAGGGGCGCCTGGGTGGGTCAGTTGGTTGAGTGCCTGACTCTTGATTTCAGCTCAGGTCATGACCCCAGGGTCATGGGATCGAGCCTTGAGTCAGGCTCCATGATGAGAATGGAGCCTGCTTAAAATCCTCTTTTTCTTCCTCTACCCGCTTCCCCATGTGCGTCTGCTTTCTCTCTAAGATAAAATTAAAATGAAAGAAAAAGAGCTTATGCCTATAATTTATTTTTCATATTACATTATCTAGAACTTTCAATGCCCCATTAAATGGAATTCATTATAGTGAACATCATGGTATTATTCTTTATTTTATTTTGTTGGAATATAATTGACATGTAACATTGTATTTGTTTCAAGTGTATGACATAACGATTTTATGTATGTATATATTGTGAAATCACTGCAGTAAGGCTAGTTAACATCCATCCTCACACTTAGATTGAAGATTATACATATTTTTCTTGTGATGAGAACTTTTAAGGTCTATCCTCGGCAACTTTAAAATATACAATACAGTATTATTAACTATAGTCCTCATGGTGTACAGTACATCTCCGTGAGGGCTGTGTGTGTGTGCGCACGCATGTGCACGTGCACGTATTCATTGCTGCATCTCCAGCACATAGAACAGGATCTGGCACACAGGTGATTTGCAAATATTTGTTAAATGATCAGGTTCGGGATACTTACACATTCACACACAAATAATAGTTGTTTTTTTCAAACCTCATAACAGACCGATATCCCCTTGCACTTCCAAGAAAGGCAGTTCTCACCCCCTTCCCATGTGGCTGAGTGGGGTCCCCTGGCATCCAAAACAAATCCCAAGAGTGTCTCGTAGCACTACTGAGTTCACGTTGTGCATAAAATTTGACCGAACCTCCCCCATCCCTGCATCTCCCTAAGAAACTATCAAGGGGGCATCACCGGTATGACAGGAGCCCGGGGTCCTGAGAGTCAAGGGCCAATATCCTTTGTGAGGAATGCTCCCGCGGGTCACTCTGCTTTAAGTTCCTTACCACGATGCACCCTTCACCACCTAACAGGGAAGTTTGGGTGGCTCCTTTGCTTTGGGTTGCGAACCGCACGCAGACTGGGGAGTCTGGCACCTCTTCATCCGTCATGTCCTCCACTAGGTGCCTCCGAGTCCAGCCACTTTGCTGCGGTTCCCTTAGCACCTGGCAGGCCTTGCGGGACTCAGCGGCCTCCCTCCGCAGCCAGTGGGAGAAAGGGAGAAGGCTGAGGCCCAGGAAACCACCTGGTCCCCTTCCTGGGCACCCACCAGAAGTAGCTGCGAGTCCCGGGGGGCGGGGACTTCTGCCATTTCCGGCGCGCCCACGCGCCTCTCCCGGGAAATCCGGGGCGCCACTTCCACGCCGGGAGGGAGATTCCGCCCGCACGGGGCCCCTGGCAGCTGCCTCTGGGAGCAGCTGGTCAGCGGGGGGCGCTGTGTGTGCTGGGGGAACCCAAGGGGCAGATCAGGCCTTGGAGGGCCGTCTTTGAGCTGAGTTTCCTGCGGGTGTGTCCCAGAAAGCGAGTGACCAGAGGCAGGACGGGGTGGACGCCGCAGACCCGGCCTTGAGCCTGGGGAGGACTGGGGAGACAGGCCGCGGTTCCCGGTGTGGACTGCGCATGTGCGACCCTGAGTCGCTCGGGGAGGCCGTGACTGCGCATGTGCGTGTCTGTGCCGGAGGGTGGGGAGGGTGGAGGGCGCCTTGCCGCGTGCTGCTGAGGTACTGGTGCTGGAGAGGCGACCTGTCCCACGAGGGTGTGGGCCACCGTCTCAGCTTCCACTGCCGTCTTCTACCCCCTCTCCCCGCACTGGAACGTGGTGCTGCCCCAGGGAAATACTTACAAGATGGGGACAGCTGTGGATCCCTTAGTGAACTGTTACAGCAAGAAGTTCAGAACTGGGTTTGGGGTGCGATTTGAGACCAGGCGATTCCTGCCCATGAGGCCCCGCTTGTCAAAACTAGGTCCACCCTTGTCTCAGACCAACAGTTCTTCCAGAGCGCGGATTCCAGGGCCCTGTAGCACAAATACCCTGTCCCTTCTGACGTGCGGCTGTGGAGTGGACAGGGAAGAAGGAATTCTTGAGACAGTTTTGGTGCAAAAAGGTGCTTTTATTATGGCACAGGGACAGGGCGTGTGGGCAGAAAGAGCTGCACTGGGATTGTGAGGAGTGGCTGATTATATACTTTTTGGTCCGTGGGGGCTGGGGATTGCCTGAGTGTGTGAGGAACTCGGAAGCGAGCCTTCCGGGACCTGCGGGGCTAGGCGCTGTTAAGATTATTGACTGTTGTCTCATAAAATATTAGTCACGAGATACTTCAGATGTATCAGTGGGCCACATGTTTGAAGGATGATTGTTAACATATATCTGGGGGGCCAGTTTATGGCTATCAGAGCGAAGTCGCACCAAGCAGAGCACAGCTATAGTGCTAAAACATTAGAGGAAGCCCTTGAGGGAGCCGTAGGAGTGTTACGACCCGTGTGCCTCGTGAATCCGGCCTGGAGGCCACTGGCCAAGCCGCAGGAAAATCCCGCCTTGCTCCTTTTTCTCCGATCCCCTTCCCTGCTACTAAGTCCCCGAGGTAAGCATGTGCCGGGAGGGTGTCACCTACTTTCTGACTGGATTCCAAGAAAGGTGTGATGGCTCAAGATTCCTTCTTATCCGTATCTGCCATCCTCTGTAATGTTGTTGAGCATTGTTTTGCTTCCTAAAAATCAAGGTTCTGGTGTTGGTTTTCTGCCGTTGATTTAGGAATATGCGTAGCGGTAAAGTCCTGTCTTTTTAGTGTATTTCTGTGAGTTTTCAGAAATGCATACATTGGTACCAAAATCATAATACAGACTAATCTCTCCCAAATGATCACGAGTGCTGCCCATTTGCCCTTCCCCACCCTTACAGTCTGATCTGTTCTGCATTCTAAAACCATACCTTTATTGAAAGAGCCATGTAATGAATTCAGAGATTGTAGCATTTTGAGTCAGATGCATTTGATGTCATGTTTGTAAAACTGAGCAATTATACTTGCCTTTTAGTGGTGCTCTGAGTTTTGGATTTCTACAGTGCCTAGTACAGGTCGTGGAACACATAAATCTTCAAAACTGAGATTTCATTAATTGTGAGTTATATGAGCTGATGTCAAACCATGCTTCCTGTGCTCAACTTTCTTCTTTGGAGTTTGGTTGAGATGGGGGAGGGGGATCGAATAAAGTAATGAGGGTCAAATTATGTTGAAATATCTGAAATATTATAAAATATTAATGTTGGGAAAAGTAGACACAGATTTTACCTCATTTGCTGTTTAATTAAGCAAAGAGATACTACATTTCTTCTTTACCCGAACATACTGGAAGACTAATATATGGAAATAATGCCTAAATTTTGTGCAAAATTTTCCATCTCTTTCTTTTTTTAAATTTTTATTTTTATTTTTATTTTTTTTAATGTTTTATTTATTTCTAGGAGAGAGAGAGAGACAGCGTGAGCGGGGGGGGGTCAGAGAGAGAGGGAATCACAGACTGAAACAGGCTCCAGGCTCTGAGCTGGCAGTCAGCACAGAGCCCGACACGGGGCTCGAACCCACGAACCGCGAGATCATGACCTAAGTGAAAGTCAGACGCTTAACCGACTAAGCCACCCAGGCGCCCCTCTTTTTTTTTTTTTTTTTTTATGTTTATTTATTTAGAGAGAGAAAGAGCTAGCAGGAGAGAGGCAGAGAAAGAGGGAGAGAGAGAATCTGTGCTTATAGCACAGAGCCCAAGGTGAGACTTGATCCCACGAACCTTGGGATCACAATCTGAGCAGATGCAGGACTCGATTCCTTGAACTTTGAGATGGCGACCTGAACTAAAACCGAGTCAGACGCTTAACTCGCTGAGCCACCCAGGCACCCCTCCATCTCTTTCCATACAAGGGTATTAAATTCTCCATATTTAAGAATGCCACATATGTATTCTTTCATACTAAGTTGGATAGCACTCAAAAGACACTGTGTTTGCAGCTCACCTTCCTTTTTCCTACGAAAAATCCTCTCACCATCCACATTTCTTCTCCTTGCATCTTCCAGCTCACCAGACCTTGCATAGATATCATTCTGCTTATAAGAAAGGGCATACGCTGGGGTAGGAGTGTGCAGGGGATCCTATGCCTGTTCCAAACTAGGGGCAACTCATGATTTCCAGGATACAAGTTCTGTTCTGTAGACTGTATTAGCGATTATTTCAAAAGGATTATAAATAGCCACATTCTGTAGCCCAGATAAATGTGGACTCTGGTGACAGAAAGTCTTTCCAATTTATAAATATATCACATGACCTAAAGGTTTTAACCATTGCAGAAACAAGGCTGAACTATGAGTAGGATTTTATGTTTATAGAGAATCATTACTCTGTCAACTCCATGAAAGCAGGACTGTGTATCACACACACTATTTACAAACACCCCGTAGCGGGGCCTGTGACAGTGTTTACATGAGACACACTAGAAGGTGGAAATCTACATTCATGAACAACTCCCTCACTCACTGATGCCCTTGCTGTCAACAGAAAAAATAGACTACACCCTTTTGCTTTCCTTGTTATCTCCGTTGTCATGGATTTTTCTCCACCAAGATCCACATTTCCACCTTTTATGCCAATTGCTACTTTGTACATAAAATTATTTACCTTTTAAGAATCACTATCCCCACAAAAATGTATGCACTGTAACAGCAAAGACCTGTTTCCTGCTTGTATGTTGGGAGCCTACCGCACGTGCCTTGATTAGTTTTGAGCCAAATTTCGTTTTGAACTTAGAATGACTGTTGATCAAAGAGGGTCAAAAACTAACATCAAGTGAAGAGCACGATCTCTGAGACAGAAGGGCTTCTTTTGAGTCCTGAGCCTGTTGTTAACCACTCACTAGCTTTGAAATCTGAAGGTCTAAGTTAACCCACAAAAGAAGATAGAAGTGTCTATGTTATGGTTTTGGAGGAATAAGTAAATTTATGTTAACTGAGCTACTTTACGGAAAACAAATGAAATATCCCTAGTCTGGCTAATGAAACTGACTTCTTCTTTATAAGGTAATTTTAGCCTATTCCCTTCTTTCTGCCTTCTGGATAAGACTATTGAAATTCTCAATCATACAATTATATTCATTTCCTGTATCAAAATTCCCCAAGAGCATTCTCAGACTTGATTCACTCGAAGGACCAAACAGGATTCAGAAGAACCATTGTACCATGATTATGGTAAAAGGAGAGATTGAAATCAGCAAAGGTAAACAGCACACAGGTGAAGCCTAGAAGTCAGCGTGGACCTCCAGGTGCCCTCCCTCACTAGCCACATGCACGGCTCTCCCACAGTGATGTGTGACGCCACGTGTGAAGTGTTGACAGAGCTCACCTGAGCCTTCATCGCCCGGATTTTTCCCGGGGGTCTGTCATGTAGCCATGCCACATCCACATAACTGAGCTGAGCTACCCAACCTCCAGCTCCCTTCCTCAGAGGTCAGACTTGTACAGCCTCATCTATGGCCTTATGCACACAAAAGCAGGCATTCACCAGAGGTCACACTTTCAGCATAAACTACCCAGTCAGACCCACACAGTGTGGCCCAAGGACGTAGACATTCAAAACACTCATTGGTCAGAATATTTCAAGGACTCAGAATTTATCTCCCAGGAGCTGGTCAAGGACCAGTGCTTTCTTCAAAAGGTGCAGAATTTGAGTAACCAGATCCTGCTGAATTAACATTCACTGTACACTTCCTGACAATGTCCAACCCAGTAAAATAGCTGCTCCTTTGATGCCTCCCCCAGATCACCGGAAATAAATCCCGTTCCTGTAGGTCCTTTCTACTACGCAGTTTCTGAGCTGTTCCATTGTTCCTCGTGCTAAGCAGTCACCCTTTGTAGGAAGTCCACAAACCTAACTTTGTTCAGCTGCACACGTGTTTCTCATGTGTTCTGGATGGTGGGGATCGATCTGGCCAATGTATAAGTTTTTATCCTTACAAATGGATAAGTGGTTTTAAAGAGGAAACTGCTTACCATTATAAGAATAAGAAAATTCACATTAAATTCTGAGGCCAGAACGCATGTTCAAAAAGACATATTGTTTTGATAATCCATAATTGTATTGGAATATTTTAACATATCCTTTTAGTACATGGAAGGTAAAGTTAATGTTTTAAGTATATAGAAAATACCAAACCAGTTTTACTCAGATTTTCCCAAGACTTATGTACCAAAACATTCTTTGACAAAAAAACACAAATTGTCGGAGGCCGAGCTGGCTCCGACAGGTCCAGGGGTCCCTGAAGGATGGACGGTGTCGGCGAAAGAGAATGAGAGAGCCCCAAGATTCTTTCTGATCACCAGGCAGGCATCTCTGTCCTGTCGGTTTTGGGGTCTTTATTTAAAGGTTCAGCAACAACATGAAGTCAGAGAAAGGAATTTCTACAGTGGGAGGCCTTTTGCGATAACAAGTTTTTGATATTCTGCAGAATTATTCCCAGTCATAGTGAATTTACAACCAAGGAATTAACAGGATGCTCTTAGTGAAAGCAGGGTAACATATAGGTTAAGTTGTGTATAGATAAGCTAGGAGTCATTCTGTCTGGCTCTCAAGAGGATGCATGTTTCTGAAGTGGTTTGTGTGTGGAAACTACCATGGGGGCCCTAAATGTGTCACTCTTAGCACCTGGGTTTATGTTTTAGCTGCTCTTATCTATCCTCATCCCAGCTGCCAGTGTAAGGGGGGGGTGTTTGTGGAATGTAGGCCTTGAGGAAGGGACTGCCATGCTTCACCAATTAGCAAAGATATATGTAGTAACTGTGTTTTGCCCTAAACCCCAAAATAGGCTCTTTGTCTTGGGGCCAGGCTCAATTGTAACGCTTGTGTTCTTAACCCCCTTTATTATCTAAGTCTTGGGTCTGCAAGGCCCATAAGAAGAGCCTTTTGACAATCACCCATAGAGCTTTCATCTAAAGTCTCTTTTGCAAAGGCAGGAATATGCTTTTCCTTATGAGGTATCTGTGTTCAGAATATGGGTCTGATATGGACTATTGTGAGGCCCGGTCAATACCAGCAGGTTTATATCCAACATGAGCCAGTAGTAGCAGAAGGAGATCCCAGTTTTCGTTTCTTATGTCAGGAGCTGCAAACATTGTCACTTCCTTGCTGTGACTGCCATCCAGAGAGGCTGGTGTGGCTCCCGGCAACAAATTATTTTGCAAACATAAAAATTGGAATAATTGAGCACATATTAAGTTTATCATTTAGAGGTTGCGTTCAGCTCTAACAGAACACTGCCACAATCTGCTTCATGTATTTACCCTCCCCTGCTTGCACACTCTCTCTCTCTCTCAAAAATAGACATTAAAAAGAATTTATTTATTTATTTATATTTGAAATTTTTTATGTCTTTATTTTCTGGTTCAACAAGGTAGCAGTCTCCACCAGTGTGTGGGAGGAAGGGGGAGGCTGAGTGGGGAACCAGGACCTGATTCACAGCAAGCTCACACGCAGTTCTGTGGCCTCCCATCCGCTCTAGGGCTTTGTCATCCCATCTCTTTCCCTCTGTTCAGCATTCACATCCTCAGGGATGCCAGCTGGCCTTGTAGACTTAATAGCATCGCCAGTGATCTCATCCTGCTGCAGTTTATGATTATTTTCACTCTTTCCCTCCATCTGAAGGGTCTAGAACAGTCCATAATACATTGGAAATATGAAAGAAATACTATGCAAATGAAACAATTATTTCCTCTTTAAAAACATCAGTTCCTTGTGATGAAAAGGATTTTGCCTCTTTTTGCACTATCCACTGCAGGCCTCAGCACACGAAGTCAACACGGGACTAGATGAGGTTTTAATGAATGAAAACGTGTTGAGGGCCTGGAAGCATTTCCTGCCCTTCTGCTCACCAGCGATTTGATTCTCAAGGGCCCTGGTTATGCCCAACTTCAACCCAGGCCCTGAGATGGATTTTTTTTTTCACTAGAAATAATCTTTATGTTTGTTTTTTTTTTTAAATTTACATCCAAGTTAGTTATCACATAGCGCAGTAATGATTTCAGGAGTAGAATCCAGTGATCCTCCCTACATATCACACCCAGTGCTCATCGCAACAAGTGTCTTCCTTAATGCCCGTTACCCAGTTAGCCCATCCCCGCTCCCACAGCCCCTCCAGCAAACCTCAGTCTGTTCTCTGTATTTAAGTCTCTTACGTTTTGCCCCCCTCCCTGTTTTTATATATGTTTGCTTCCCTTCCCTTATGTTCATCTGTTTTGTATCTTACATTCCACGTATGAATGAAGTCATATGATATTTGTCTTTCTCTGACTGATTTCGCTCTGCATAATGCCCTCTAGTTCCATCCACATAGTTGCAAATGGCAGGATTTCATTCTTTCTGATTGCCGAGTAGTATTCCATTGTACACATACGCCACATCTTCTTTATCCATTCATTTGTTTGGACATTGATGGACATTTGGGCTCTTTCCATACTTTGACTATTGTCGATAGCGCTGCTATAAACACTGGGTGCACATGCCCCTTCAAAACAGCACACCTGTATCCCTTCGATAAATACCTAGTAGTGCAATTGCTGGGTCGCAGAGTAGTTCTAGTTTTAACTTTTTGAGGAGCCTCCACACTGTTTTCCAGAGTGGCTGTGCCAGTTTGCATTCCCACCAACAGTACCAAAGAGATCCTTCCTCCGCATCCTTGCCAACATCTGTTGTTGCCTGAGTTGTTAATTTTAGCCATTCTGATTGGTGTGAGATGGTGTCTTCATTGCGGTTTTAATTGTATTTCCCTGATGATGAGTGATGTTCAGCATTTTTTCATGTATCTGTTAGCCATTTGGATGTCTCCTTTGGAAAAGTGTCTATTCATGTCTTTTGCCCATTTCTTCACTGGATTATTTGTTGAGATGGACATATTTCATTGAACTTCAAAGCACTATAAACCAGCAGGCCCAGGGGCGCCTGGGTAGCTCAGTCGGTTAAGTGTGCAACTTTGGCTCAGGTCATGATCTCACAGTTGGGAGTTCAAGCCCCGCATCAGGCTCTGTGCTGACAGCTTGGAGCTTGAAGCCAGTTTCGGACTCTGTGTCTTCCTCTCTGTCTCTCTGCTCCTCCCCTACTTGTACTCTTGTCTGTCTGTCTCTCTCAAAAGTGCGAATAACCACCAGTGATGGCTGATGGCTCTCCCTCAACACACAGACAGACACCATAAGATGCCAGAACAGCCCTGTCGTTCCCAGAAAAGAGTGCCCTGGTTCTTTCTGCCTGAGAAGAGGCAATTATGAGTTCCATTGTTGAAATGAATTCTCTGAAGTCCAGAAGGGTGGGGCTGTGAATTTGCTGAGATGATAAAATTCATAAGGGATCAGGCAGTACCTTCCTCCAGAACGTTGCTCCCACTGTCTGAAAATCCAGAAGCACTGACTTCCATACCAGCCTCCTGGGCATCTACACACAGTAATTATTCCCACACCCTTTGGCATGCAGACAAGCATAACTGCCCAGCCCCTGCACATGAATTCCATTGGCCTGTAGGGTCCCCAGAGAGCCAGAGAGCCTGGCCTTTGAGAAAGTGCATAATTCCACTGGCTTCCACTTGCAGAGGTGCGAATATTGGCTGTCACACTGTAGTACAGGTGCTGGAATCTGCCTGTACAATCAGCAGGAGAACTAGAATGTTCCAGAATGGGAACACTCTTCTCGTGAGGTCAGTACGTTAAAGGGGCTTTGGATCTCCTAATTACTCAGGACACTGGTACCTAGTGCTGTCTCACGCCAAACTTTTATCCACAAATTCAGTCAGCTTTTCCACTGCTCTGTGGCAGCTGATATTTTAAAGCCATCAGAGCCCATAACAGTCTCGCATCTATATTAACAATGATATGTACTATTGAGCATCCCTGATGTGTGAAGTACTTTGCATAAAGATTTCCAAACCTTACCACATTTGTTTGTCACAATAAATCACCCAAGTAATATCATTATAATTGGTGTATAACAAAGGAAAGTTAAAAGGACCCTCAGTAACACACTCAGTGTTACCCAATTTGAATATTGTTAGGTCTGCTTGCCTTCAAAGCCTAAACTTCTGGTAGCTGCCACTTAGCAATATGATTACGGATGTTCCTCTGTGGAGTTATTTCTAGAGAGTGTATTGTAAGTCCTGGGAAAGTGAATGGGGTCATTGCTGAAACGTTAGCCATGTTCTGGTGTCAAGGCTGTTGGGCACGATAGCACTATGAGAACAGAGCCCCATGATGTCCCAGGAGGCAGTTAGGGAACAGACCACTGGAACTGCTTAGCAGTCCTTGAAACTGCACATCTTCCCGACATCTTCCCCGCATGCTTTCCCGTAAACACCGGAGGTGTGTTTGGTCTATGTCTGGAGGCTCTTTGCGTCTTCCTCCCATGCTTTGACAGTCTTTGATGTTTGTCCCTGGTGAACATGAAATAAAGACTGTGTGCACTTTGCTGCTGCCACTGATTCACTGGCAGACACAGCCCTGCACGTCCACTCAGTCTATGTGTCCGAGAACTTTTTCTTCAGCGCGAGGCTACGTTACTCCTCAACATAGTAATGACCTAGAACAGAGGTCAGCAAGCTTTGCCTATAAAGGTCAGATAGTACATCACTTAGCTTCTTCCAGCCATGTGGTTTCCATTGCAACTGCTCAGCTATGCCATCATAGCTCAAAAGTAGCCACAGACAGCATGTAAAGGAATGGCTGTGTGCTGGAGGCCGAGCCGGCTCCGGCAGGTCCAGGGCTCCCTGAAGGATGGACGGTGTCGGCGAGAGAGAGAGTGAGAGAGGCCCGAGATTCTTTCTGATCACCAGGCAGGCATCTCTGTCTTGTCGGTTTTGGTATCTTTATTTAAAGGTTCAGCAACAACATGAAGTCAGAGAAAGGAATTTCTACAATGGGAGGCCTTTTGCGGTAACAAGTTTTTAATATTCTGCAGAATTATTCCCAGTCATAGTGAATTTACAACCAAGGAATTAACAGGATGCTCTTAGTGAAAAACAGGATAACATATAGGTTAAGTTGTGTACAGATAAGCTAGGAGTCATTCTGTCTGGCTCTCAAGAGGATGCATGTTTCTGAAGTGGTTTGTGTGTGGAAACTACCGTGGGGGCCCTAAATGTGTCCGTCTTGGCACCTGGGTTTCTGTTTTAGCTGCTCTTATCTGTCCTCATCCGAGCTGCCAGTGTAAGGGGGGTGTTTGTGGAATGTAGGCCTTGAGGAAGGGACTGCCATGCTTCACCAATTAGCAAAGATATATGTAGTAACTATGTTCTGCCCTTAACCCCAAAATAGGCTCTTTGTCTCGGGGCCAGGCTCAATTGTAACTCTTGTGTTCTTAACCCCCTTTATTATCTAAGTCTTGGGTCTGCAAGGCCCATAGGAAGAGCCTTTTGAGAATCACCCACAGAGCTTTCATCTAAAATCTCTCTTGTAAAGGCAGGAATATGCTTTTCCTTATGAGGTATCTGTGTTCAGAATATGGGTCTGGTATGGAATATTGTGAGGCCTGGTCAATACCAGCAGGCTCATTTTCAACATGAGCCAGTAGTAGCAGAAGGAGATCCCAGTTTTCATTTCTCATGGCAGAAGCTGTGCAAACACTGCCATTTCCTTGCTGTGACTGCCATCCGGAGAGGCCGGTGCGGCTCCTGACAGCTGTGTCTGGGTGCCAGTAAAGCTTTATTTATAAAATAGGCAGCAGGCTGGATTTCACCTGTGGGCTGTGGGCTGCCAACCCCCGATCTAGAGCAATGCCATCAGGTAGGAAGACAGTGCAGTCTATCTAAATCGGAATTTTCTTGGGGCACCTGAGTGGCTCAGTCGGTTGAGCGTCCGACTTCAGCTCAAGTCATGATGTCACGGTTTGTGGGTTTGAGCCCCGCATCGGGCTCTGTGCTAACAGCTCGGAGCCTGGAGCCTACTTCGGATTCTGTGTCTCCTTCTCTCTCTGCCCCTCTGCCATTCACACTCTGTCTCTCCCTGTCTCTCAAGAATAAATATATATAACAAAAAAAAATTTAATAAATAAATAAATCACAATTTTCTTGTAAGCACCTCATAGAAAGTAAGATGTACTGAAATTCATTTTAATATTTTTTATTTTTCCCACTAAATTTTTTACTTTGCCATTTTCAACATGTAACCAATTAATGAGAGATTTTCTATCTTTGTCATACTGAGTGCTACAAATCAGGTTACATCTCCCACATGCGGCCCAACTCCGTTTTGACTAGCTGTATCTCTAAAGTTCAGTAGTCTCACGTAGCCAGGGGCTAGGGTAGTAGACAGGGCAGTTCTGCGGGGTACACTGTGAAAACTAGAAAAATGAAACATTCTCTTGACTTGGGACATCACGGAGGTCCTTCTCCCAGCACAGCCCTTTGTCTCAGACAAAGTTGTTTCTCTGTACACCTGTAACTGCATTTGCTACAAATCTGTTTCGGTGATAATTCATTCCTACTACATGCAACTACAGAGATACAGCGCTGTAAAAAAATTTTTTTAATGTTTATTTTTAGTTTTGAGAGAGAGCGAGCAAGTGTGAGCAGGCGAGGGGCAGAGAGAGAGAGGAAGACGCAGAATCGGAAGCAGGTTCCAGGCTTTGAGCTGTCAGCACAGAGCCTGACGCGGGGCTCGAACCCATGAACCATTGTAAAAACTCCCTTGGGCCAAAAGGTGAGGGGCTTGCAAATGAGGAAATACCAACCATTGTTTGATCTCAAACTCTATTCGGGTAAAAGGTCAGGGTTGAGCAACCTGGCTCCTCCTGGCCACAGCAAGCCCCTGAGATGTCAATCTTTCGTGAACATTGTGATTAGAACGTCAAACATGTTCTTCAAGTGACTGTTAAGCAACCCCCACCTCTAACCGCAAAATTCTCGCTTCTGTACATCCGCTTCGCCCCTCTCCCTATGTGAACCCTGAGCCATGGCTCGATGGCGCTCTTCCAAGGACTCTTTGGGGGCTCGGGAGGGGCCTTCTGGCTGGACTGAAGTAAACCTGATTAACCAACTCCTTGTGTGTTTTGTGGGCTTTGTCCTCGAGGATTCCCCTTTGGAAAGGGGGCTCTAACATTTGGAGGCCCCAGCGAGATCCCGAGGACAGGAAAGCCTTCCGATTGGGCCTTGGCGCCAGGCTGCAGCCTTGGAGACTGGTCCAGGTTTCTTTTTTTCCATCACCTCCGGAGGTAAGTTTGTGCTGGTCGCGACCAGTTTGGAAGGGTTGGATTAGAGGAGGCTGACAAGCCTGGAACCTCACCAACTGTCCCGGCCAAGACGTCGGCCCGGGACTTTGGCACTTGTGCCTGGGACTGTTATACCCAGACCGGGGAGACCGAGTCACGCATGCAAAGGCAAAGGGCTTTATTACGGGCTCGAGCTCGGGCTCCCAGACCTCACCAGCGCAGTGGATCCGTGCTGAGAGCCTCGAACAAAGGCAGAGTAGGGTTTTTATGGGGTTTGTGACGGGGGAGTTTCAGAAGTTGTGGCAGGGGAACAGTGATCCAATCATAATTATACAACATCATTGACAGCGGGTTTAACCATACACATTGTCTAGCGTATTTGTTACTTTTGGCGAGACCCAATTACAACACTTAGAGTACTTTTAAATTCAACCAATTACAGAGCGAGCCTAGGGTCTTGTTCGGCGCCTAACGGCTTAACTTTAACATTAGGTAACAGAGTTTTGTCTATAGTTGCTGGCCTTTCTTGATTGGGCGTTGCCAAGGTAGTGTGGTGGAGTGAAGTGGTGGGCAGTTTCTTCGGCCTTGGGCAGCGTGCAGCTGCCTGATAGTTTCAGGGAAACTGAAACTTAGGCCTTCTAGTTTAGAGGGGAAACTTAAAGCCTATTATGGAGTCAGTCTGGTTTAGACTTGTGTCGTTACAGGACTTCGGTCTAAATTTGTGCCCAGGACTTTGGTGAAACTTGTGCCCGGGACTTTGGTCTATGCTGATGTAACTTGTGTCTGTCACTCACGTCATGTCTTTGTCTCAATGTTTCGTTTCCGTCTGCTTTCTCGTGCTGTGTCCGACATTGTTCCTTCGATCAAAATGGGCGGTTCAGAGTCTAAAATCAACACGCCACTAGGATGTGTCTTGGTTAACTTCAAAGCCATATATACGTCTGAAAGGGCAGACGAATATGGCGTTAAATTCTCAAAGGGTAAAATGCTAAACCTCTGTGAATTGGAACTGGCCAGCTTTTGGAACTGGATGGCCTCCAGAGGGTTCCTTTGGTCCCTCCTTGTGTCGAGCCGTTTGGGGAGTAGTTACAGGTGACCCAGGACACCCGGACCAGTTTCCCTGCATCGCTATCTGGGCACAAGCATGTGAACAGCCACCCGCCTGGCTGCGACATTGTTCTCTTAAAACTGGTTGCAGGGTTTTAATAACAGCAAAGAAACCCACGGCTTCTAAAAACCTATCTTGTCCCCCCTCCCGTGGAAGATCCTCTCGATCTCTCCAACCAGCCCCTCCTTATCCTCTATCCGCCAAATCCTCGGCTCCCCCGCCTCCCCAAGACTCATCCTCCCCTTCGCCCATGGCTTCTCCACCTCCCCGCCCAGCTTCGATGCAACTGGAAGCGTCAAACCCTCCCTTCTCTGAGAAACCGCAAGCGCTCATTTATCTGCCAGAATCTGTTTTTCACACTCATTTTCCTGCCCGGGACGATTGTCAACAACTCTTACAGGTCCTTTTCACTTCTGAAGAGCGCGAGGGCATCTTCAACCATATCTGACGCGCTGTCTTAGGCACAGATGGGACCGCCCTCCAGGCGGCTCACGGTACCCGCCTGGGAGAGGCAGTGCCCTCAGCGCGCCCAAATTGGAACGACAGTTCATCAGCAGGTAGGAGACCACTCGCCAGTTACCACCAGTTATCTCCTGGCCGGGCCCAGGGGAGCAGCTTGGAAGCCTGCCCATTTGTTGAAGGTAAGCGAGGTCCTACAGGGACCTGAGGAATCTCCTGCCCCACCTTTTGGAGTGACTTTTAGAGGCATACCGGACCTATACTCGCATGGACCCGGATGCCCCTGAAAATCGAAAGGCAATTAACTTAGCTCTTGTTGACCAGTTGGCCCCAGATATTTGTAAGAAGTTACAAAGGTTAGAAGGATTTGATAGAACAGGGACAAGCTTATGAGTGTAGCCCTGAAAGTCTTCCCTAATTGAGACCCCCACAGGAGAAATTAGCCAAAAGACTAGGGAAAGTGACCATTGCGGCCCTATTGGACCGAGGAATCATAACATCCCCAGAGGGAAAAGGAAGGGCCTTTTAGAAGGTCCCCTCTTGGAAAAGATCAGTGCGCTTACTGCAGAGAGAAGGGACATTACAAGCAGGAGTGCCCTGCGCTCCGAAGGAAACAGGAGGCTCCAATTCTCCCCTTAGCAGGAGAAGAGGACTGACGGGGCCTGGACTCACAGCCATTAAATCCCCCAAGAGCCTATGGTCACTTTAAGAGTGGGGGAAACCGGGGGCGCCTGGGTGGCTTAGTCGGTTAAGCGTCCGACTTTCGCTTAGGTCATGATCTCGCGGTTCGTGGGTTCGAGCCCCGCGTCGGGCTCTGTGCTGACTGCCAGCTCAGAGCCTGGAGCCTGTTTCAGTCTGTGACTCCCTCTCTCTCTGCCCCTCCCCTGCTCACGCTGTCTCTCTCTCTCTCTCTCCTAGAAATAAAACATTAAAAAAAATAAAAAAAAAAAAGAGAGGGGGAAACCGATGTTAATTTCTTGGTTGACATGGGAGTGGCACACTCGGTCCTCAAAAGGCCCTGAGGACCAATAACAAAAATGAAAACCCTTACACGCTCTTGAGTCTCATTCCCCCAGATCCCGTTGTCTGCTCTGTACTAGACTTCAGGGATGCTTTCTTCAGTGTTCCTCTGGCTCCTCTCAGTCAACCCATACTTGCTTTGGAATGGACAGACCCAGATACCAGGACCACTGGGCAGTTGACATGGACTCGACTGCCTCAAGGACTTAAAAATTCCCCTACCCTGTTCGGGGAAGCCCTGAGTAAGGACCTGCTGCCGGTAAGAGGCCACTTTCCAAAGGTCACTATTTTACAGTATGTTGATGATCGACTTATTGCCGGACCAGATGAGGTTACATGCCAGGAAGCAACTGAGGGAGATCTACAGACGTTACAGGATTTGGGCTACCAAGTATCATGGAAAAAGGCCTTAATCTGCTAGGATCGTGTCACCTATCTGGGGTACACTCTACAAGAAGGTAAGAGGTCTCTTTCTGCCTCCCGGGTTCAAGCGATTCTCCAGATACCTCCACCCACCACTAAAAGGCAAGTCAGAGAGTTCCTTGGAACCGTGGGTTATTGTCGTATCTGGATTCTCGGGTTTGCTGATACGGCAAAACTATTGCATGAGGCCACTGCAGGGGGATCCACCCCCTTGATTTGGACTGAGGCCCAACAGAGACCATTCGATAAGCTAAAACAAGCGTTAATTTAGGCCTCAGCTCTGGCTTTGCCAAATATTTCAAAACCCTTCGTATTATATGTGGCTGAAAAAGACGGGGTGGCCAAGGGCGTCATCACCCAAACCCTTGGGCCGTGGAAGAGACCCATTGCCTACTTATCCAAACGCTTGGATCCTGTGGCACAAGGGTGGCCCGTCTGCCTGCGAACTGCTGCTGCAACGGTCACCCTTGGAAAAGAGGCAATAAACTTCTCTATGGCCAAACTCTAACGGTTATCACGTCTCATGCTATAGAGCCCCTGCTCCACAGGTCCCCCGACAGATGGCTCTCGAATGCCAGACTACTTCAATACCAGGGCCAGTTGTTGGACCAACCGAGGCTCAAGTTCCAACAGGTATCAGGACTCACTCCTGCTACTCTCCTGCCGCAATCTGATGAGGGCCCACCAATTCATGCCTGGCTTGAGATCTTAGAGACTTATAAGAATGGACGGCCTGACTTGACTGATCAGGCACTCTCGGATGCAACTGAGACTTTCTTCACCAATGGGAGCAGTTTCATTCCTCAAGGGCAACGATATGTTGGAGCTGCCATGGTAAATCACGTTGCAGGTAATATGGGCCCAACACTTACCCCAGGGGACCTCCGTCCAAAAGGCAGCAGCGTAGAAGAGGTGATTCCCCCAAAGTCATAGGAAACCAAGCCGCAGATAGAGACGCAAAGGCAATTGCCCAAAAATCAGTGAGGAACATCGGGCAGCTAGTCCTCCATCCTCAACCTACACTACCAGATAAGCTGTCCTATTCCCCCGAGGAAGAAGACAAATGCTCCCATAAAGGTTGGGAAAGACACCGATGGTTGGTGGCAACACCCAGAGGGGCGCCTAATCATTCCAAGGACTCTAGGGCGGACCCTATTAACTCAACTTCATGAGGCTACCCACCTGGGTGAAAAGAAGATATCTCAAATGGTGTCCCTCCATTTATATATTCCTGGGATAACTCCCAGTCTTTCGGACTTGGTGGAACGGTGCCTGATTTGTGCTAAAACAAATGCCACAAAAGTGACTGGACCACCTGGAGTTCACTACCGAGGGACAAATCCTGGAGAACACTGGGAAGTAGACTTCGCAGAAATTTTAAAAAAGGGAAGCTATGGATACAAGTACTTGTTAGTATTTATAGACATTTTCGAGTTGGGTTGAGGTATTCCCCATGAAAGGGGAAGCAGCAGAAGTAACCGTAAAATAGCTTTTACAAAAAATAATTCCCCGATTTGACTTGCCCTTATTTCTGGGCTCTGACAATGGCCCAGCCTTCATGGCTAAGATATCTAACTTCATTAGTAAAACCTTAGGAATAGAATGGAAATTACACTGTGCCTACTGTCCCCGAAGTTCAGGGCAAATAGAAAGGACAAATAGAACTTTCAAGGAGACTTTAACAAAATTATGCCTGGAGACTGGAATGAATTGGATTGATCTCCTGACTTTCTCGCCCTCCTCGGAACCAGATGTGCTCCTACACAACTTGGGCCCACCCCATATAATATTTGAGCGGGTGCCCCACTGCTCTCCAGGCTCTCTGTAGAGCTTCAGGAGGAATGGACAAATCAAAAACTTCTCCTTTCCTTACGAGTCCTACAGCTGATCCAGGCTCAGCTCCATGAGGAGATCCCTAAGCAACGAGTGGGAACTGTTAACCCCCTAACTCATCCTCATAAAGTTGGGGATCTGGTCTTTATTCGTAGATTCAACTCAGATTCATTAGAACTCCAAAACATAGGTTTGAGTTTTCAGCTTCCTACTGCAGAAAAAGTAAGACTATTTGAACCCTTTGAAAAAGATGGTTTATGTCTAATTGGTTCCTGAATTTACCATTAAAAAAGAATTCTAGTGTAAACACCTCTCAATTGGTTACTAAGTCTTCAACTGGAGACTAAGGTTTCCTAAGTTAAAATTCTGCTAAGTGTGAAGAGCCAAACATTAAGTCCTCCATTAAGAGCAACCTCGGGCTGCACGTGGCCCCAGTCCCAGTCCCAGGAAATGCCTCAGACTGTTCAGGGCTAAAGCCATCCTCCACCGCCCTCAGATCGGCTAATCAAAAAGAAAAAAATAGGAACATTCCTATGGTCTGAGTCAAGGCTGGGAACTGCAGATACAAACTAGCCCGTGTCTCACCGCTTGTCTGAACCCCACGTGGGCCCTTGGAGCTCACCTCACACTTGGTCATTTTCAAAGGATTCTCAAAAGTCATGACTGGGTCCCACCGAAAGGAATGAACACCTCACAGACACTGAATGGTCGAAGCTGTAATTGTAATTGGTGCTTATGTGATGATGCTACGTGTGCTGTAACACCCCCGTCCCTTACTCCTTAAAAGCCCTGTTCGCTATTGTTCTTGGCTTCACCTCGCTGCCATGACACCGGCAGGCGGGCGGGCCCCTGCTCGAGCTTGTAATAAAGACCCTTTTGTACTTGCGTCGGTGCCGGCTCCTTGGAGGTCTCTGGGACTCGCGATTCGGGCACAACAAGTGTACTTAAGACTGATGGAAAATAGGAAAGCAATCCTATATATAGGAAACTGAGAGATACATAAAAAAGATGTAAGAAATGGAAATACATTTTTGTTGAGGGTAAAAGAAAGTAATTTTGTCCTAAATAAGACTGGTTGTTTAGAGAGAAATGGCTTTGGGACAAAGTTTAAAGGCAAAGGAAAGGTGTAGAAGGTCCGTGAAGGGAAATCTTTGAAAAGGAATTTTATGTGTGCTCAGGACAGACTAAGGTTGAGATGAATGGAATTTGAAAAGCACACTAGCATAAGGTTAAAACTCTGCTTTTCTCTCTGGTCAAAAGACAAAGTTTTCTTGGATTGTAAATCTGCTCTTGATAAGACAGTGTAAACAAAGATTTTCTCCTTTTTCTGCCAAGAAAACCAAAGCTTTAGGTTTCATCTTTATCAGGTCTTTGATTGCACAGTTAAAACTTCTCAATGTTGAAGGAGCTAGGTTTTTCTAACGACATTATGTTATACATTCGCCTTTAGGATCTTTTATTGCCACTTTGGTTGAATAGAAAAAGTTTCAAGATTTGTAATGATATGTAATCCTATTTAGGATGCACTTTATAACTTCCTAAGGTTTTAACAAACTTCCCAGGATTTGAATAGTAAAAAAAAAAAAAAAAAAAAAAAGGTCTTTTGACCAATTAGGCCCTTTTATTTGAGATGATAAGTTACTTGGAAAAGCACTGTGTACAATAGTAAACCTTAGGTTGTATTGCACGGGTAAATGCTATAACTGCCCAAATATATATGCAAATCCTAAAGTTTTAATGCTTTGGTATAGGGTGATCACATAATATTCTGATTACTTTAAATATTATATGTCACAAAAATAACTGAATTTGTCAATTGCATCATACTGAATGTAAGGTTTTTGAGTGAAAAAAGACTCCAAGGCAAAAGGTTCCGCAGAAGGAGTTTTATTGCCTGCACCCTCGGCCAAGGCGAGAGAATTTACGGGGACAGTTTTATTGCCTGCGTCCCCGGGGGAGGTTCCGTGACTCCAGAGAGAGGGGAGTCGGGGAAGCCGCGGCCTGGTTGGGTGGTGGTGGGGTTTTATAGCTTGTTAGTGGGGGTTCTGATAACAGGGGCAGTCTCTTGACTNATTATTCTCTCACAAAACGTGTTCCTTCTTCAAAGAGAACACCTAGCCTCGTCCCAGTCTTAACTGCGATAGGAGTTGCCGGAGCAGCCGCCTTGGGCACCTCAGCTTTAGGAATACAAGATGTGAATTTCAAATCTTTAAGCCAATAGGTGGCCCAGGACCTGGGACTTCTGACCCAGTCTGTTGCCCGCCTAGAAGGCCAAGTCGACTCCATGGCTGAGATGGTGCTCCAAAACAGGCGGCGTCTAGACTTACTCTTCATGAAAGAGGGAGGATTATTGGCACTGGGAGAACAATGTTGTCATTATGCCAATAAGTCAGGAACACTGCCGGATACTCTGGCTACAGCAAACCAACATCTGTTAACTACATATGACCAAAGAGAAGCAAACTATGGTTGGTTTCAATCCTTATTCAGTTGGTCCCCCTGGTTAACGACTCCAATATCTGCTCTAATCGGCCCTGAATCATCATTTTACTTGCCCTGGCTATAGGACCTTATGTCATTGATAGACTCATGACTTACACTAAATCGAGAATAGGGTCCCTAAAACTCTTAACGCTAAGCCAAGGGACCTATCAGCCCATAGACATTGAAACTCCGGAGATAACTAAAATCAGTGGGGAATGTAAAACTCCCTTGGGCCAAAAGGTGAGGGGCTTGCAAATGAGGAAATACCAACCATTGTTTGATCTCAAACTCTATTCGGGTAAAAGGTCAGGGTTGAGCCACCTGCCTCCTCCTGGCCGCAGCAAGCCCCTGAGATGTCAATCTTTCGTGAACATTGTGATTAGAACGTCAAACATGTTCTTCAAGCGACTGTTAAGCAACCCCCACCTCTAACGGCAAAATTCTCGCTTCTGCACACCCGCTTCGCCCCTCTCCCTACATGAACCCTGAGCCATGGCTCGGCGGGGCGCTCTTCCGAGGACTCTTCGGGGGCTTGGGAGGGGCCGTCCGGCCGGACTGAAATAAACCTGAATAACCAACTCCTTTTGTGTTTTGTGGGCTTTGTCCTCGGTGATTCTCCTTTGGAAAAGGGGGTCTAACAAAATACCTAATAGCGCAATTGTTGGATTATAGGGTAGTTCTATGTTTAGTTTTTTGGGGAACCTCCCTACTGTTCTCCAGAGTGGGTGCACCAGTTTGCATTCCCACCAACAGTGCAAGAGGGTTTTCCTTTCTCTTCATCCTCTCCGACACCTGTTGTTTCTTGTATTGTTATTTTTAGCCATTCTGACAGGTGTGAGATGACATCACATTATGCTTTGGATTTATATTTCCCTGATGATGAGTGATGTTCAGCATCTTTCTCATGTGTCTGTTAGCCATCTGGATGTCTTCTCTGGAAAAGTGTTTGCTCATATCTTCTGCCCGTTTCTTAACTGGGTTGTTTGTTTTGGGGTGTGGAGTTTTATAAATTATTTATAGATTTTGGATACTAGCCCTTTATCAGATATGCCATTTGCAAACATCTTTTCCCATTCTGTAGGCCTTTTTGTTTTGTTGATTGTTTTCCTTTGCGGTGCAGAAGCTTTTTACATTGATGAGGTCCCAGTAGTTCATGTTTGCTTTTGTTTCCCTTGCCTCCAGACACATGTTGAGTGAGAAGTTGCTCTGGTGAGGTCAAAGAGGCTGTTGCCTGTTTTCTCTGGCGAAGCCGACCAGGGCTATGGGCCTCAGAGCAGTCTTCTTCGTGGAATTCCAAGAAGAGGCTCCTCCTGAGAGTTCAAGAGGCAAAATTAAACCAAACCCGACTTCTGATACTTAATAGGCGGTGTCGATCTGATGAAAAAGCGCCACATGCAAGGGAGTGCTCACCCGGCGGGGCAGGAGGGGTGTGGGCTGGGGGCGGGAAGCACTGGGGAGGCGGGGCCGTCTCTTACCGGCAGCCAGCCCCTCGACGCCCTGGAAGACTTGCTTCCAAATTCCTTCGAGACTTGTGCCATCCCAAACCCCAACTAACCCAAAAGGATACAACCAGTCACTTCTCACAATCCCAGCGCAGGCCCTTCCGCCCACGGGTCCTGTCCCCGTGCTTTAATAAAACCACGCTTTTTGCACCCAAGACGACTCAAAATTTCTTCGTCTTTTGCTCACATCCGCACATCGTTTTGGGACCTGACGTAGGGCCTGTCTTCTCATCTGGGCTTTGACCCTCAGGGCAAACTTAGTGAGTCACTCCCTCTCCTCTTTCGTTTTTGTGTCGGGGCTTCACAAGGAGTGCGGTCGGGTCGCCCAGGCCCTGACCCCCCGGCCGCCCGCGGGGGCTCTCCGGGGAGGAGCAAAGCCCGCCTTCTGTCTGGAAGCTGGTGGGAAGGGCGAGGGGACCCAGAAGCTTGGTTCTCCCTCTTTATACAAAGCTGTCTGTCTTGGGCAGGGGACAGCCGCCTTAGTCACCGGGTCGCCTGCCGATCTGCAGACTCCGGTGTGAGGTTTCCTCCTCATTGGTCTAATGGGACCCGCTCCACATCTCTGGTGTAGCCGCTTCTGGCCTGGAGACCTCCGCCCAGAGCCGCTGAAACCTGTTCCCGACGGAATGAAAACCCAGCCAGGGATGGCTGCCTCGGGAAGTCGGTTATAAGGGCCACAGGCATCGGAATGTCGCTTAGACCGTGACGAATTTCTATCTTTATCGTTTTCCATCAATTCCCCTGTTGCAGGATTCTCGCTCAGAGAGTCGTGACACCAAGACTTTTCTTTCCAGGAAGCAACTTTATTCTGCCGGCACCGCTCAGTTGGGTTCGTACCCAAAAGATCTGAGCGGCCCACATCACATGGCCTAGGTTTTTTATACATTTTCTATTTCTTTGTCTCCCATATATGGTAACACACATAAACATGCAGTCTGATTAAGTTGTTGCAGTTTGCAGGAACATGGGGGGTGTAGGCAGCTGGACTCATATCTAGGTGACCTTGAAGTCTTCTCTCCTCTCTTCTTCATTTTTTTTCTTTCTCCTTAGGGAGGGGTTCCTACCACATTCCCCCCTTTGATACTCGGACCCTTCTATTTTGGGTCAAAGAGCATCCTCCTGGCTTAGAGGTTTATATTTCCATAACATCATTACATGAGCAGCCGTTTTTCTCTCAACTATAGTCTCAATGAGACGGAGACTGATCGTATCATCAAGGGAGCCAAGCAGGGTACGAGCAAACATCCTCCCAGAGTTAGGAGGACAAGACCTATGAGGGTTTTGAATCCCCCGACAGATGAAAACCATCCTCCAAATAACTCTCTGGGGCTCCAACCATTCCGGGTCTGGACTGGGACATGAGCAACTTTTCTCATTCGATCTGTGATCTCCTCTCTGACTTTTTCTTCATCATCTATCTGTAGGCAGCAGTTGCTCAGGGTGAATTTTCCACAAACACCACCCTCAGAAGCAAGCAGGTAATCTAAGGCCAGGCGATTTTGGTAGATTGCATTGCGCATTTTGGTTTGCTGCTTAGCAAGTAAATTAAGAGCCCTGGCAGTTTCATTGGTTATAATTTCTACAACTGCTTGTAGCCTAATTATGCGGTTTAGCATATAAATGGGGGTGCGGTAGCCCCAAGACCCATCCTCGGCCCACGTAGCAGGGCCGTCATAATGAATTATCCGCTCGGGAGGCCATTCATTTTCCTTCCAGTTGCCAATTTGCAAGGCACGCTGCTTTCTTTGAGCTTTCCTATCTCCATATATTTGAACTCCCAGATGTTCTCCTTCTGCAAGTGGGAGTAGGAAGAAGGATGGGCGGATAGTTCCCAGCACACATGACCCTGACCAGCCTGAAGGGNCCTGGAAGACTTGCTTCCAAATTCCTTCGAGACTTGTGCCATCCCAAACCCCAACTAACCCAAAAGGATACAACCAGTCACTTCTCACAATCCCAGCGCAGGCCCTTCCGCCCACGGGTCCTGTCCCCGTGCTTTAATAAAACCACGCTTTTTGCACCCAAGACGACTCAAAATTTCTTCGTCTTTTGCTCACATCCGCACATCGTTTTGGGACCTGACGTAGGGCCTGTCTTCTCATCTGGGCTTTGACCCTCAGGGCAAACTTAGTGAGTCACTCCCTCTCCTCTTTCGTTTTTGTGTCGGGGCTTCACAAGGAGTGCGGTCGGGTCGCCCAGGCCCTGACCCCCCGGCCGCCCGCGGGGGCTCTCCGGGGAGGAGCAAAGCCCGCCTTCTGTCTGGAAGCTGGTGGGAAGGGCGAGGGGACCCAGAAGCTTGGTTCTCCCTCTTTATACAAAGCTGTCTGTCTTGGGCAGGGGACAGCCGCCTTAGTCACCGGGTCGCCTGCCGATCTGCAGACTCCGGTGTGAGGTTTCCTCCTCATTGGTCTAATGGGACCCGCTCCACATCTCTGGTGTAGCCGCTTCTGGCCTGGAGACCTCCGCCCAGAGCCGCTGAAACCTGTTCCCGACGGAATGAAAACCCAGCCAGGGATGGCTGCCTCGGGAAGTCGGTTATAAGGGCCACAGGCATCGGAATGTCGCTTAGACCGTGACGAATTTCTATCTTTATCGTTTTCCATCAATTCCCCTGTTGCAGGATTCTCGCTCAGAGAGTCGTGACACCAAGACTTTTCTTTCCAGGAAGCAACTTTATTCTGCCGGCACCGCTCAGTTGGGTTCGTACCCAAAAGATCTGAGCGGCCCACATCACATGGCCTAGGTTTTTTATACATTTTCTATTTCTTTGTCTCCCATATATGGTAACACACATAAACATGCAGTCTGATTAAGTTGTTGCAGTTTGCAGGAACATGGGGGGTGTAGGCAGCTGGACTCATATCTAGGTGACCTTGAAGTCTTCTCTCCTCTCTTCTTCATTTTTTTTCTTTCTCCTTAGGGAGGGGTTCCTACCACATTCCCCCCTTTGATACTCGGACCCTTCTATTTTGGGTCAAAGAGCATCCTCCTGGCTTAGAGGTTTATATTTCCATAACATCATTACATGAGCAGCCGTTTTTCTCTCAACTATAGTCTCAATGAGACGGAGACTGATCGTATCATCAAGGGAGCCAAGCAGGGTACGAGCAAACATCCTCCCAGAGTTAGGAGGACAAGACCTATGAGGGTTTTGAATCCCCCGACAGATGAAAACCATCCTCCAAATAACTCTCTGGGGCTCCAACCATTCCGGGTCTGGACTGGGACATGAGCAACTTTTCTCATTCGATCTGTGATCTCCTCTCTGACTTTTTCTTCATCATCTATCTGTAGGCAGCAGTTGCTCAGGGTGAATTTTCCACAAACACCACCCTCAGAAGCAAGCAGGTAATCTAAGGCCAGGCGATTTTGGTAGATTGCATTGCGCATTTTGGTTTGCTGCTTAGCAAGTAAATTAAGAGCCCTGGCAGTTTCATTGGTTATAATTTCTACAACTGCTTGTAGCCTAATTATGCGGTTTAGCATATAAATGGGGGTGCGGTAGCCCCAAGACCCATCCTCGGCCCACGTAGCAGGGCCGTCATAATGAATTATCCGCTCGGGAGGCCATTCATTTTCCTTCCAGTTGCCAATTTGCAAGGCACGCTGCTTTCTTTGAGCTTTCCTATCTCCATATATTTGAACTCCCAGATGTTCTCCTTCTGCAAGTGGGAGTAGGAAGAAGGATGGGCGGATAGTTCCCAGCACACATGACCCTGACCAGCCTGAAGGGGGTATTGTGTAGGCTGTTTTCCCACATATCCAATATAGTCCCCCTGGGGCCCGCCATTCGATGGCAGCGTCTGTGTTGTCCCAGGCCTCCTGGAGATGAGANTGCCAGGGCCAGAAACAAATTCCTTGCTGTGACTGAAATGGGAGGGAGACTACTTCTTATTTCCTCATAGGAGGAGTGAAAAACTTGGTGGGACGTGGCTGGATGGGTGGCAGTGATCCTCTTAAAATATAGTACAGTCCCTGGGTCTCTGCCTCTTCCATAAATTCGAACACCAATTCGAAAGCCCCATTGCCGTTTGTAGTCTTCTAAATTAATGATAGTAAAATTTACAGGGTTACAGGCTTTTGACGGACAATCTGATCTAGCAGCCCCCTTTTGTTTTTTTGTTTTTTTGTTTTTTTTTTAAATTCTTTTTAATGTTTTATTTATTTCTAGGAGAGAGAGAGAGAGACAGCGTGAGCAGGGGAGGGTCAGAGAGAGAGGGAGTCACAGACTGAAACAGGCTCCAGGCTCTGAGCTGGCAGTCAGCACAGAGCCCGACGCGGGGCTCGAACCCACGAACCGCGAGATCATGACCTAAGCGAAAGTCGGACGCTTAACCGACTAAGCCACCCAGGCGCCCCTAGCAGCCCCCTTTTGAAGGAGAGCTGTTGCATCCTTTTTTTTCCAAGTGGCCCATGAAACACAGCTCCAACGAGGACATAGAAACTCAGGTGTGTAGGCACATAAACCATTTTCCTCACACATGTATTTGTCACTGAGGCAATATTTTCGCTCCCAATCTAAGCCTCCACATGGTATATCAAGAGTTTTTGGACCCTCCATGAAAAGTGCCCGTTTTTTCCATATAACGGATGCTTCTGGGCTTCGACCAATAACCGCACACACATCAAACAGTACTGACACCAGACGTTTGGGGTTTGTAATTCGTGTCCAGGTAATTAAGGCCCCCTCTTCCTGGTAAGATCGGACTTCTAACCAATCTTCATTTGGGGAGTACTGTGGGTCAAAGCAAGTGTATTGACTTCCCCAATGGCAGACGGAATAGGTGGTCTTGTTATGTATGCATGTCCCTTGGACCTTTCCCTGGCATGAGAAATGGGTATGGTACAATAGGGTCCAGGTGATTCCTTGGCCTGACCTGGTTATGCGAATGCACGGATCGCATGATGAGAGATTCAGGTTTACAAGCGGAGTCCAAATTAAAAACAACCAATACCAACAAAACATCCTACCCACAAGAGAAAAGTGAGTGCTAACAGAAACCTTTCGCCACATTTCCAGCTGGCTGGGGCAACCTCTGCCAATCCAATAGCAAGAAGTAAAGCAAAAATTGCAATAATAGTGAGAGACAAGGGGTGACAGTGCATTACGGTAAGAGGCAGATGTAAGAAATAAGGACAGTCTATTTATTTCTCCGGACCGGCGATTCCTCAAGCTTCTGCCGTACGTAGATTAGTCAGCTTCCGGAGTGACTAAAGCAGGGCTGTCATCTCCCGTTGGAGTCTCCGCCGTGGCAGCTCGCTTCTTCCATCTGGTCAGCTTACACAGCGTGGACGGATCAGGAACGCACTCCCAGTCCCCGGATGCCGGCTTCACTCTGCTGTGGTGAATCCAGGGACCCACCTCGGCTACTTTTACTGCAGTAGGGGTGGACAAAATGACAGTAAACGGGCCCCTCCAAAGGGGTTTGAGTGGTTGGACATTCCACTCTTTTACCCATACAGCATCTCCTGGCTCAAAGGAGTGAGTATCTGTGGTCAGACTCACAGGCAATCGTTCTTTAACCCATCGGTGTAGAGTGGCTAGAGTAGAGCCCAGAGCCTGCTTTGCTGCCTTAGGGTTAAATTGCCTATCTCATTTAAGTCTCCCCTTATCCCCTTAACAATTGGGGGAGGGCGCCCATAAAGGATTTCATAAGGGGAAAGCCCCGTTTGCTTATTGGGGCTGCACCTGATTCTTAACAAGGCTATTGGCAACACCTGGTCCCAGTGCAGGTGGGTCTCCTGGCACAGTTTACTTAATCGCAGCTTCAAGGTTCTGTTCATTCGTCCCACCTTTCCGGAGCTCTGGGGTCGGGGTGCCGTGTGTGACTTCCAGGTGATCTTTAGCCCCTCTGCCACCAGCTGCACCACCTCAGCCACAAACGCTGGCCCGTTATCTGAACCCATAGTGACAGGGATCCCAAATCGTGGGATAATTTCCTTGAGAAGGAGTCGGGCCACTTCATGTGCCTTTTCTGTTCGGTAGGGAAAGCTTCTACCCAGCCTGAGAAAGTACATACAAACACCAACAGGTATTTACATCCCCGAACCCGGGGGAGCTCCGTGAAGCCCTCCATCACATTTTCAAAGGGGGCTCCCCCAGCGCTCTGTACTCCAGGGGCGGCCTTGGGCCCCTGACGTGAGTTGTTTCGGGCGCAGGTTTCACATTGCTCACATACCACTCGGGCCATGCTGGAGAGCCGAGGGATGTAAAAATATGGCTTAACATTGTTTCAAGGGCTGCCCGGCCGATGTGAGTTTCCTGATGGAACTGCTTCACAAAGNAAGAATGGTGAAGGCGTATTTAGAGTCTGGGTATATATTAACACGTATCCCTGCCGCCAGTTGGAGGGCTCGGGTTAAAGCAGTTAGCTCTGCCTTTTGTGCCGAAGTCCCCTTCGGCAGGGCCTCTGCTTCAATGACAGTTTAGAGTCACCACGGAATATCCTGCAAGACATTCCCCCTTTTCTATAAAACTGCTACCGTCAGTGAAATATTCAGCATCGGGGTCTTTGAGAGG
>NW_027529446.1:1911664-1934947 GCF_008692635.1 Crocuta crocuta
AGTAGGTCACGGCCCATTAGAGCCACGGGGCAGTCAGGGAGGTACAGAAATTCATGGATGACTTCGTGGCCACCTAAACTGCATCGTCGAGGTAACAGGAAGGGACGACGTATCTGATCGCCTGTGGCCCCCACGATGGTGGCTTGTCCCCGTGAGAGGGGGCCCATGGGTTGGGTCACTGCTGAGTGTTGTGCTCCAGTATCTCCCATAAAGTCAGTGGGTCGGCCCCCCACCTTCATTCTGACCATGGGCTCCCGGGGGCCTAGCAAAATAGAGCCCAGTCTGTCCTGGTCCTCCTCACAGTCCTCCATGGTGGCTCGGCCCCACAAAATCATTCTTGGGGCCCCATGAGGCTGCGGGGCCAGTCGGTACCGGCCCTGGACCATACGGCCCCTTTTTTTCTGCTTAGGACCTTGCTGAGAATCATCTGGTCGCTGGGGGCACTCACCTTCCCAGTGGCCCTCCTGACGGCACAAAGCACACTGATTCCAGCCTAGTTTCGATCTAGGGCGAGACCCCCCTCCCCGCTGCTCTCCTTTCTGGATTTGGCCCTTTCCCTGCGGGGCTTTCTTCTGGGGGNAGTCTGATTAAGTTGTTGCAGTTTACAGGAACATGGGGGATGTAGGCAGCTGGACTCATATCTAGGTGACCTTGAAGTCTTCTCTCCTCTCTTCTTCATTTTTTTTCTTTCTCCTTAGGGAGGGGTTCCTACCACACCCCTACTAACTACCCCAATTACAAAGTTGAGGGACGTGTGGGTGGCTCAGTGGGTTCAGTGTCTGACTTTGGCTCAGGTCATGATCTTGCACTTTGTGGGTTCGAGCCCCGCATCGGGCTCTGTGCTGACAGCTCGGACCCTGGAGCCTGTCTTCAGATTCTGTGTCTCCCACTGTCTCTGACGCTCCCCTGCTCACGCTTTCTCTCTCTCTCAGAATAAAAAAATACGTTACCATATAAAAATTCCTTTGGAAACATCCTTTGCAGGGGTCCGGCCTGTGCAAGCCAGGGGTGACCCGGAAGGGGAGGGTGGGAGTCGGCGAAGAAGACATGGAACCAGCCTCTTCGGGGGACTGCTCAGATTTATTTTTCAGTTTAGGGTTTTTATAGCAAATCTAAACAATCATGTTTAAACAATTTACATTTTTAGAAAGCAGTTATGGGATTGAACATTTCTAAATGTTTTTGGCAACAGTGATTTTAGGGTACAAGAATTCTACTTAAACTAATAACACTTAACTAGATAGTCATAACAAAGTTCTACATATTCTTTATTACGCATGGCAGGATATCTAAAAGTAAGTGAAGCATATAGCCAGAATGCATGAGATCAAAGTGCCCTTTAATTGTTTAAGTTCAGCGGGCATGCAAGGACCGGATACACGTGCACCCGCGGTTATAGGTGACAGACTCTCACAACCCCTTACTAAGAAAGAACTATGTCAACATTTATCATAGATGACGTGTGGAAATGTTTTACGTGGATCAACTAGAGTTTGGTCTCTGCATTTACCGGTCTCATTCTTTGGCCAGAACAATCCATAAGTTGCTTCACAGGCTTGAGGCCAGGGGCAGCAAGCAAATATTTCTCTAACACTTTTCCAAGAAAGTCCTCCAAAACTTATGTCTTGTTTTGTCTCTGCTTAGGGCATAATATGTATTCTTATTGGTAATTAGACCCTTACAAGGGAACTGGGTTCCACGTCTCTTATAGACCCCGTGCGTACCAGACTGTCCCCAAGTTTGCCAGCTACCACAATAAGCATGCAACAACATCCAATTGACTGGGCGGGCATGATATTTAGGTACATTCCATTTTGGAGGAAGAGGGGGAACTTTGGGCGATTCTGGTTTCATAACAGCCCCAGAACCAACTAATAGTGGAAGCGATAGTAAAAGGCACAGACTAAGCAGAGGGAAGGATTCTTCAGGGGGTTCTTCTCGCTGCCTTGGAGTCCTGTCCCGCGGGTCTACCCGGGCCTTGCCGTCAGGGGTGACCTGCGCGGTTTCGGTCTCCGGCAGTCCTCTATCTCCACCTCCCGAATATGTGTTAGTAGCCACCCTCCAGATGCTTGGAGGGTCTCATCTGAAGGGTCTCATGACTCAGGTTTTATCAAACGGCAGCTGCCCCCACAAGGTCCCTTTTGACTCCAAACTTCCTAAGAGACTGACGCTGCCTCCAGTCCCCTCCCAACCTGAAGGTGTAGCATCAGTGCTGACTCCAGTGCAGTTCTTTCTGCCAGCGGGTCCTGTCCCTGTGCTTTCATAAAACAATCTTTTTGCACTGAAAATGTCCCAAGAATTGCCGGGGCGCCCGAGTGGCTCCGTGGGTTAAGCACCCAACTCTTGGTCTCAACAGATCATGATCTCAGGGCCAGAGGATTGAGCCCTGTGTTGAGCTCTGCCCTAAGTGTGGAGCCTGCTTAACAGTCTCTCTCTCTCTCTCTCTCTCTCTCTCTCTCTCTGTCTCTGTGCCTCTCCCCTGCTCATGCTCACTCTCTCTCTCTCAAATGAAAAATTTTTAATCTTAAAAAAATAATTCCTTCTTGGCTGTCAGCTCTGAACCCCATTTTCTTTAAAAAAATTTTTTTAACGTTTTATTTCTGAGAGAGACAGAGAGAGAGAGAGAGAGAGAGAAGGAGACAGCATGAGCAGGGGAGGGTCAGAGAGAGAGGGAGACAGACTGAAGCAGCTGTTAGCACAGAGCCCCACACGGGGCTGGAACCCACAAACTGTGAGATCATGACCTGAGCTGAAGTCGGACGCTTAACCAACTGAGCCACCCAGGTGCCTCTGAACCCCATTTTCTGCATCCTGTCTTTTCTGGGGCGCCTGGGTGGCTCAGTCAGTTAAGCCTCCCACTCTTTGTTTCTGCTCAGGTCATGATCTCAGTTAGTGAGTTCGAGCCCTGTGTCAGGCTCCACACTGACATTACAGAGCCTGCTTGGGATTCTGTCTCTCTCCCTCTCACTCTACCCCTCCCCTGCTTGTGCTCTCGCGCGCGCACTAGCTCTCTCTCTCTCTCTCATTAAATAAACAAATGGTAAAAATTAAAAAAAAAATCTCTTCTACAGGAAACAGGGCCAATGGACAGAGGAGTCCCATGTCCAGCTGCCGGAGGCCGGCTCCAGCAGGCCCAGGCGTCCCTGAAGGATGGACGGTGTCGGCGCGAGAGAGAGAGAGGCCCGAGATCCTTTCTGATCACCAGGCAGGCATCTCTGTCCTGTCGGTTTTGGGGTCTTTATTTAAAGGTTCAGCAACAACATGAAGTCAGAGAAAGGAATTTCTACAATGGGAGGCCTTTTGCGGTAACAAGTTTTTAATATTCTGCAGAATTATTCCCAGTCATAGTGAATTTACAACCAAGGAATTAACAGGATGCTCTTAGTGAAAAACAGGATAACATAGAGGTTAAGTTGTGTATAGATAAGCTAGGAGTCATTCTGTCTGGCTCTCAAGAGGATGCATGTTTCTGAAGTGGTTTGTGTGTGGAAACTACCGTGGGGGCCCTAAATGTGTCCGTTTTGGCACCTGGGTTTCTGTTTTAGCTGCTCTTATCTATCCTCATCCCAGTTGCCAGTGTAAGGGGGGTGTTTGTGGAATGTAGGCCTTGAGGAAGGGACTGCTGTGCTTCACCAATTAGCAAGTTCTGTTTCGCCTTTATCTGTACCTTAGCTCTAAATTAGGCTCTTTTGACATGGGGCCAGGCTCAGTTGTAACTCTTGTGTTTTTCACCCCCTTTATGATCTAAGTCTTGCATCTGCTAGGCTCATAGGAAGAGCCTTTTGAGAATCACCCACAGAGCTTTCATCTAAAATCTCTTTTGTAAAGGCAGGAATATGCTTTTCCTTATGAGGTATCTGTTCAGAATATGGGTCTGATATGGACTATTGTGAGGCCCGGTCAATACCAGCAGGCTCATTTCCAACATGAGCCAGTAGCAGCAGAAAGAGAGATCAGTTTTCACTTCTCATGGCAGGAGCTGTGCAAACACTGCCATTTCCTTGCTGTGACTGTCATCCAGCGAGGCCGGTGCGGCTCCCAGCATCCAGCCCTGCATGGCCCTAAATCAGGACCCTAACCTAAGGGCGTCTAGCAGAATATGTTTGGCTGATAACCAGGCTAATAGCCCCCTTCCTGACATACAGCATGATTTTCTAAACAGGCCGCCTCCTCCTAAGAAGCCCGGGTTGCTGGAGGAAACACGGGCCGTCCCTAACGAAGGGGACACTGACTCTCACTGTATGTGGGGGCCTCTCCCTCATTCCTGTCCTGGGTCAATGGCTATGATTGAAGCTGTCTGTGTCTGGTTAGTCTACCTTGGGGCGGGGATGGGGGGCAGGGCTTTAAGGAATATTCCAAGCAGCTGCTGGAACTCTTGTTTTGGAGAAGTTCCCTGTCTTCTCTGGCCCGTCATGCACTGCCTGTTTCCACTGGTTGATGGAAAAAGCATGACATCTGCTCATCTGTGGGAGTGATGAGCTTTAGGGCCAGGAATCCTCTCTTTCTGCCCTTTGGGCTTTTGGGCATCTCACCCCCTCTGCCTCCCCAGTCCCGTTTCTGCACCACCTTGGGGGCAGCCCGCCTCCCTGGCTCCTGGACCGTCCTGGGGGAGCCCCAGCATCATTGGCTCTTCTTCCTCTTCCTCCTCCCCTCGCGTCGGGGAGGGAAGAACAGCCCCTCCCTGGACTTGCACCGCCCACCTCAGACTTCCCCATCGATGCCTCAGGTAAAATATTGATGGTGGGGGAGGGCGCCTGGGTGGCTCAGTCGGTTAAGTGTCGGACTTTGGCTCAGGCCACGATCTCACAATTCGTGCCACGTAGCAGGATCTGTGCTGGCAGCTCAGAGCCTGGAGCCTGCTTTGGATTCCACGTCTCCCTCTCTCTGTCCCTTGCCTGCTCATGCTTTGTCTTTCTCTCTCTAAAAAGTAATTAAACATTAAAAAAAAAAATTTGTTGGGGCACCTGGGTGGCTCAGTCAGTTAAGCATCTGACTTCAGCTCAGGTCATGATCTCATGGTTTGTGGGTTCGAGCCCCGCGTCGGGCTCTGTGCTGACAGCTCAGAGCCTGGAGCCTGTCTTCGGATTCTGTGTCTCCCTCTCTCTCTGACCCTCCCCTGCTCATGCTGTCTCTATCTCTCTCAAAAATAAATAAAACACTAAAAAATAAAAAAAAATTTTGTTAACTTGCCAATGGAAAACAAATTGCCTTTTAAGTGGACCCAGGTGCAACATATATGGTATTTAAGCTAATTTAAGTTGGTTTAGTTGAGATAAACATGTCTTTATATGTTTTTATTTCACTTAGCGTAATATCTTCCAGTTTCACCCATGTTGTTGCAAATGGTAAGATTTCATTTTTTTCATCGCTGAGTAGTGTTCCATTGTGTGTGTGTGCGCACGTGTGTGCGCGTGCACATACATATATACCACCTCTTCTCTATCCATTCATCAGTCGATGGATGTTTGGGCTGTTTCCATAGTTGGGCTATTGTTGATATCTATTTTTGAGAGAGAGAGAGAGAGGGAGGGAGGGAGAGAGAGAGCGAGCAGCAGGGGAGGGGCAGAGAGAGAGATAGAGGATCCGAAGCAGGCTCTGTGCTGACAGCAGAGAGCCAGATGTGAGGCTCAAATTCACAAACCATGAGATCATGACCTGAGTTGAAGTTGGACACTTCACTGACTGAGCCCCCCAGGTGCCCTGATCCCATAGAGCCTTTAAAGTCTGCTTTGCTGGAACTTTTTATAAGGAATCTCTAGACCGAACTTTGAACACTCCCTCAAGGCCCGAAGCCAAGGCAACTTCTTGTCATAAGACTTGCCAGCAGTGCCTGTAGATTTGGGTGATTTCCTCTCGAGGCCCCCACTATAGCCTGAGGTTTCCTGCACCTGCCAGAAAGTGACGTTCTTTACTCGCCAGGCGAGGCTGCTGGGACTCTGTCAGCAAGGGATCAGGCCAGCATTTCTTAGGGGCCTGATTGGCCCCACAAACTCAACCTTAATTCCTCAAAGCTGGCTGGTCATATCTGACACAGGATCATCCAGCCCAAAGGTTAAGAAAGAATTCTTGAGATGTTTTTGATGCAAAAAGGTGATTTCATTCAAGCACGGGGACAGGACCCTTGGGGAGAAACAGCTGCGCCGGGACTGTGAGGAGTGGCCGAGTACATGCTTTTTAGTTTGTGGAGGGAGGGGGTTAAAGATAAGGTCAGTTTCGGGGCGCCTGGGTGGCTCCGTCGGTTAAGCGTCCGACTTCAGCTCGGGTCATGACCTCACGGTTTGCGGGTTCGAGCCCCGCATCGGGCTCTGTGCTGACAGCTCGGAGCCTGGATGCTGCTTCAGATTCTGTATCTCCCTCTCTCCCTGACCTTCCCCTGCTCACACTGTCTCTCTCTCTCTCTCTGAAAAAGAAAAAAAAAGATAAGGTCAGTTTCTAAGGAATTTGGAAGCAAGGCTTTCAGGACCTTGAGGGCCTAGCTGCTGTGAAGACAAGGCTACTCTTAGTCTCTAGCAAAACATCAACATCAAGGCAGCCATGAGTTCATGTCTCAGGTGTCTGTCGGTGGGGTGCAGGCTGTGAAGAGATTGAATTGAAACTACATTTCTCTTGCCTTTGTTTTCCTCATCAAATCTCTCTCTCTAATAGGACAGTCCGGTCAAAGCTTTGGTAGGATAACCAATGTTTCTGCGGTGTCCTGCTACAGAAACAGAACACCGAACTTACTGAACTTATGCAAGTGATTATAATTCCCATAGAAGCAAGAATACTCACTGAGTTTCTGAATTCTGGACGGTTCTGGGAGGGAGAAAAGTTAAATGATTCAGTTTGTTCAAAAAGGGGTAATATATCATTTCCCTCATTTCACTGAGTCCTATGTTATTAATTTTTGTTCTGTTTGAATGCAGCTTTTCCTATTCTAGAAATTCTCATTCAGCTTAGTTTTATGATTTTAAAGATATCAAAACCTATGTTTGTCAAAAGTCCTTTTTATGAATATCTGCCAGAGGCTGAGCCGGCTCCGGCAGGTCCAGGGGTCCCCGAAGGATGGACGGTGTCGGCAAGAGAGAGAGTGAGAGAGCCCCGAGATTCTTTCTGATCACCAGGCAGGCATCTCTGTCCTGTCAGTTTTTGTGTCTTTATTTAAAGGTTCAGCAACAAGATGAAGTCAGAGAAAGGAATTTCTTACAATGGGAGGCCTTTTGTGATATCAATTGCAGAATTATTCCGACCAAAGAAATAACAGAATGTTCTTAGTGAAAAACAGGATAACATATAAGTCAAACCGTATATAGATTAGCTAGGAGTATTTTGTCTGGCTCTCAAGAGGATGAATGTTTCTGAACTGGTTTGTTTGTAGAGACTAACATGGGGGCCCTGAATGGGTCAGTCTTTTGCCCCTGGGTTATGTTTTAGCTACTGTTATCCATCCTCATCCCAGCTGCCAGTGTAAGGGAGGGTGTTTGTGAAAAGTAGGCCTTGAGGAAGGGACTGTTATGTTTCACCAATTAGCAAAGATCTATGTGGTAACTATGTTCTGCCCTTAACCCCAAAATAGGCCCTTGGTCTCAGGGCCAGGCTCAGTTGTAATTCTTGTGTTCTTAACCCCCTAAGTCTCGGATCTGTAAGGCCCATAGGAAGAGCCTTTTGACAATCACCCATAGAGCTTTCATCTAAAATCTCTTTTGTAAAGGCAGGAATATGCTTTTCCTTAAGAGGTATCTGTATTCAGAGTATGGGTCTGATATGGACTATTGTGAGGCCCGGTCAATACCAGCAGGCTCATTTCCAACATGAGCCAATAGTAGCAGAAGGAGATCCCAGTTTTCGTTTCCCATGGCAGGAGCTGCAAACATTGTCACTTCCTTGCTGTGACTGCCATCCGGAGAGGCCGGTGCGGCTCCCGGCATATTCCCCTTTTTTATTATATATTTTTAAAAGACTGGAAAGAGACAAAGGTTAATTAATGTGGCTTTAAGAATATGACCAATATTTATGTATAAACAAGGAAGGTATGATTACTAGAAAAAAGTATGCAAACCATCTAGAAAGGGCATTGTTATCTGGGAAGGAAAAATAAAAGTAGTAGAACGAGGGAAACGTCTGTATCCCTAATCACAAAGGGAGAGGTTCCTACAATAATTTCTTTCACAGGGTGCAATCATTATATTAGGGCCAGAACAAGGGGACAATTATTTCGATAAGACGTAAGGTGACAGTAGGTGGCAGGAAAAGAGAATTAGCAGTTTTAGAATTTTGTGAACTCAGAGGGAGGAGTAGACTTCTGTTTTCCTCATTTAGCACCCAGATATATTTTATATAAAATATTTTATATTTTAATTTTTTTTTAAATTTCATTTTGATTTGATTAGTTTTATTTTAGGCAGTCCATATCAGTCTGGAGAAGATAAGGAACTTCCCGAAAACAAATGGCGTTTCAGCAGCTGCTTGGGAATATTCCTTAAAGTCCCAGTCCTGAGGTAGACTAGCCATAGTTGGCTTCAATTATAGCCATTAATCTGGGGAAAGAATGAGTGAAAAGCCCTCATGTCCATTAGAAAGAGGAATAGAGAGAGTTGACATCCTCCTCAGTCTGAGGTTATTTCAGCCAGACCAACCTTGGGGGTCAGTGGTCGAGCAGAAATAACTGAGTGGGGGCGGATATCGGTCACCATCTAATGGCAAGAGACCTTGCAAACTTATCTCAACCTCATAAGGAACGTTCTTGACTTATGAGTTCAGAAAGGCTCCCAACATTTGTCCCTCTTTCTTATTTTGTAAATGGAGGTTGTGTAGTTCAACGTTTACTCTGTGAAAGCCTTGTTTAGTTATCTTGAAGAAATAGGGACTAAGGCATAATGTGAGCACTAACAGACCAGCCACCATGCCAATATTTGTCAGGAACAAATTTAGTCCCCGAGCGCTAAAAAAGTTTTGCAGTCCTTGTAAAAAGGAGGTTGCAACCTGTGAAGGAAAAACAAAGGTAGAGGATGCATTAATAGCCTGAATCTGTTCATGAAGGGTTTGGACATCAATACTAAAATTAGAACGATTCTAAATACCAAGTAGGTGGTTTTGGATATTCTCCCAAGTGTGGGTGGTAACATTATGTTGGAGGGGGGTGACACAGATCCAACTATACTCCTTGTGACATCGAAGAGCCAAACGAGATTTTTAAAAACTTAATTCATTGCCTATAAACAGTACTGCCTCTTTTAAGGCATTAACCTTAGTATCCAATTTCCTGTCAATTATTTCTTAAGTGGCCAATGCAAAAGAGATATTTCTCGTTAATTAGTCAACGTGTTGGGCTGTATGTACTTCCTGGACAAGGGAGATGGTGGAAGCAGCCACAGACCCTATGATGGCAATCAGTGCAGTAATGCCCAGTATTAGAGCTCCAATGAATCGTTTTGGGCGCATGAGAGCATAATTGATTTCTCGTAAGACCTGCAATCCATAATCACCATACCAAGGGATATTTAGTTCTACAGGGAGCATAACGTAAGGAGGTTGTCTTAATATCATTAAAAACTTAATTCCGTTATTAGAAGAAATACAGTTTGTTAGGACACATCCTGTACATGTAATATAGTAGCTTTGATCTTTTTCTGATTTAACAGCAAACTTTCCGTGGGTCATGTTAGAATATAGGAGGGCATATGGCACTTGAACACAGGCAGTGATAGCATAATATGAGGAGCCATATGGGCGAGTCAATGTAATGTGACGCATTGCAGCCACGAGTTGCCAAATGTCAGTTTGTTTAAAGAGATTACCATCAATAGTAGTTGTTAGCATAGGAAGGACCCATCCATTAGTATGCCATCTGTTGACTGCTAGGGGCTTAGGTATAAGCGTATCTGACCAAGAGTAATTGGACAAGCTTTTAAGTGAATCCTTATAGTCAGCAGAGGGCATGGGGTTAGACCAATCATATATTATTTGTTTTGTGTGCGTTAAATAGTAACTTATTCGCATAGGATACATACAAGACTACCAGCGAGGATAACCCTTATTATCATGAATGAGTGCCCAGACATTGTCATCTGAATTTTCGTTAGGATGAGTCTGGAAAGGAGGTGGCTTATTGCAGCGACTGAATTTTTTTGGAATAGACTGTTTATCATCAGTAACAGGGTCTCTACTTCCCGGAGTCAGTACGAATATAGACCAAAATTTTCGCCTTCCTTTAACTTCAGTTGGAGAATCAGTTAGCATGCCTTTATGAGTGGCGGGAAGGCATCCCTTTTTTTTTTTTTTAATATTTTTATTTATTTCTAGGAGAGAGAGAGACAGCATGAGCAGGGGAGGGTCAGAGAGAGAGGGAGACACAGACTCTGAAACAGGCTCCAGGCTCTGAGCTGGCAGTCAGCACAGAGCCCGACGCGGGGCCCGAACCCAGGAACCGCGAGATCATGACCTAAGCGAAAGTCGGACGCTTAACCGACCAAGCCACCCAGGTGCCCCAACAGGAAGGCATCCCTTAAGACTATGACCATAAGAGGAACATATGGGAGGGGAACTGGATTTTCCCACATAGGAGAAATTAGAATTGATTTGAGGCATCAGAAATTCATTTGAGCTACCACCAAGTAGGTCTGGATTGTTAGTGAAAACAGAAATAGGCTCATTATCCCAAGTTACAGGCCTTAACATAGGAGGGTTTGGGATATAAGTCCAATATTGTCGTTTAAGGGCATAACCTGAACTGGCCTGAGAAGACAATAATACAAGAATGGTTACAAACAGCGTAGCTGGAGTAACTGAGGATCCCTGAGTTCCAACAAGGGTAATAGCCTCATTTGTTAGGGTTTTTAGTTGTCGAGTGGAGGTCCGTGCAGATCGGGCGGGTTGGTGGTGGAGATGAGGGCGTTCCTCCTGTAAGGAGAGTTTATTTATGGTCTCAGTGAGTGTTGTTGTCCTGCGCGGATCCAGAGGAGGCAGGGGGTTGAGGGTCTGATGGTTTTTCTCCATTCTTCCTGGATTCCGAGGCTGAGGTCAAGGTTGACATGGTGGTGGAGGCGCTGGAGCTGAGGGAGGAGTTGAAAGGCTCCACATAGCGTCGCACTAAACGATCTGGAATCCACAAGGGGGGGTCTGTGTCCTGTGGATAGACACAAACACACCCTCGTCCCCACGTTAGTACAGTATCGGGTCCTTTCCATTGGCCAGAGTAAATCTTTCCATTTTACCAAGGTCTTAGGTTTATCTAGAGTTGGGTTCCAATGTTTACACATATTGGTACAATTGGTAAGATCCACATTTAGGTTATTAATAACAAATAGGGCATGAGAGAGAATATGATGTGGAGAGCTGTATTTAAACTCTCCTTCTTGTAATTTATAAATTTGAGTTTTTAGGGTTTGATGTGCTCTCTCAACAATTCCTTGCCCTTGGGGATGGTAAGGAATTCCTGTGGTATGAGAAATTTTGAAAGTTTGAGTAAACCTTTTAAAGGCGGCAGAAGTGTAAGCTGGTGCATTGTCAATTTTGATAGCTTTTGGAAGGCCTAAATAGGAAAAACTAAAGAAAAGATGTTGAACTACATCTTTATAAGCTTCGCCTGTACGAGCAGAAGCATTGATGACATGAGAGAATGTATCAACACACACATGAACATAACAAAGTTTTCCAAGGATGGTATGTGGGTGACATCCATTTGCCATAAAGCATTGGGTCTTAGACCTCTTGGGTTGACCCCAGAGGGTTGGGCTGGAAAACGAGTGGGACATTGCTTACAGGAGCGGACTATTTCTCGAGCAGCTTCCCTAGATATATTAAATTGAAGCCTGAGCGCAGAGGCATTTTGATGCTGTAATTTATGGGATAAGTGGGCCTCTTCTCATGCTGGAAAAATAGCAACCTTAGTAAGTGAATCTGCCTGATGATTTCCTAGAGTTAAGGGGCCTGGTAAATTACCATGAGCTCTAATGTGCCCAATGAAAAAAGGCTGGGTACGAAGGTGTATGAGTGTTTGAAGTTCCTTAAGCAGAGGAAGAATTGTGGATCCAGATTCGGGAAGAGAGGCTGTTTCAATGTGGGGAAACAACCCTGATATATAATGTGAATCAGTATACAAGTTAAAAGGAACCTCAGTCAAACGGGCAAAAGCATAAATAACTGCCATTAATTCAGCTCGTTGAGCAGAAGTTTCTTTGGTGACTTGCACATGGGGATGGCCATCAATAATAGTAACAGCCTTCCCGTTAGAGGAACCATCTGTAAAAACCATAGCGGCTGGCTGAAGTAAAGGTTCATGTCTGGTGTTGTTTGGGAATATAAAGGGATGAACCTTAAGAAAATGAAGAATTGGATTATCAGGGAGGTGAAACCCAATTTCTCCCAAAAATCCCTCGATAGCAATTTGCCAATCGTCGCTGTTTTGTAATAAGTTGTTTAATTGGTCTCTGGTGTAGGGAACAATTATAAGGGCCACATCTTGACCAAACAATTCTTTACTTCGTTTACGTCCCTTGGTCATAAGGGTGGCCCTTAAGGCAGGGTATGACACAATAACTCTTTTTGGAGCAGCTGAGAGATGAATCCATTCTAAGGGCCCATCCTGCCAAAGGCATCCCGTAGGGGAGTGTTTGGTGGGCAGAAGAATTAAGGACCAAGGGTTTTGATAATTCACCCTGGATAAGGTTTGATTATTTATGGCCTCTTCGACTTTATGTAAGGCTTGCTCAGCTTCCTTGATGAGAGTTCGCGGGGATTTTGGATCGGGATCTCCTCGAAGGATGTTAAAAAGAGGCTTTAAATCGGAAGTAGTGTTTTAGATAGGGCCGAATCCAATTAATGTCCCCTAAAAGTTTTTGAAAATCATTGAGGGCAACTAAGTGGTCTTTTCGCAACTGTAAAGGCTGACGGGTCACTGAGTGTTAAGCACTCTGCCCAGGTAATTAAAGGGCGGTTCCACTTGAATCTTTTCTGGAGCTATTGTTAGACCGAATTGCTGTAAGGAAATTACAGTTTTCATTAAGATTTCTTGTAGTATAGTTCGATCAGGGTGAGCCAGAAGGATGTCATCCATTTAATGAATAAGGTAGAGGCTGTTATAAGCCTGTCTGATCAGTTCCAGGGCCAGATTTACATATTTTTGGCAAAGCGTAGGGCTATTTTTCATTCCCTGTGGTGGGACCTTCCATTGATATCTCTGATAAGGCTGCTTAAAATTTTCAGAAGGCAGGCTAAAAGCAAACCTTTGGCAATCCTTATGATAAAGGGGGATGTTGAAGAAACAATCTTGTAAGTCTATTACGATTACTTGAAAGCCTTTTGGTACTGCCACAGGGGATGGGAGTCCTGGCTGCGAAGAGCCCATGCTTTCCATAGTAGCACTAATCGCCCTCAGATCTTGCAACAATCTCCATTTACCTGATTTTTTTCTAATAACAAAAGTGGGAGTATTCCATGGACTATTGGAAGACTCGATATGTCCTTCTTTAAGCTGCTGTTCTATAAATTGTCTTGCTGCTGTTATTTTTTCTGAAGTTAAGGGCCACTGTTCTACCCAAACAGGAGCGTCTGATTTCCAGATTATTGGGTCAGCAGTGGAAAGAACAATGGCCCTTTCTATAAATTTGGAGAGTCAATCTCCTTTTCATCTAATTTGGGCTCTATATTTACGAGAGGTTTATCCTGTTGTTTTTGGTCCAACTTTTCGTTGGGATGAAGCCGCCTTTGTAACATCTGATTAGCAACCTTGTCATCTGGGGTGGAAAGTAACATTCCCATTTGGGATAAAATGTCTCATCCCCATAAAGAAAAAGGGGCGGAAGGAATAACATAAGGACAAAAAGTTCCTGAATTGGGCTCCTCATCTGACCAGTTTAGGATTTGAGAGCTTTTTGCCATATTAGAAGCTTGTCCTATACCCACAAGAGTAGCAGGAGCTTTCTGAGTTGGCCAAGCTGAGGGCCAGTCTTTCCCTGCAAAGCAGGAGACATCTGCTCCGGTGTCTAGAAGTCCTTGAATACGAATTCCCTGAACCTGCAACACTTTCATGGGCCCAGAGGCTTTAATCTCCTGCATCCAAAAGGCCACATCGCTAGAGCCAAAGCCTCCTTCTCCTCTGGGGGCATCAGTGGCATCCTTTCCTATGTGACAATAAGGCAATAATAGTAAGTGGGCAATTCTTTGATTTTTAAAAATCTGCTTGGTGGAAGCAGGAGGAGAGACCAGCACCTTGATCTCTCCCTGATAATCAGCATCAGCCACCCGGGGGATTATATGGATCCCCTGCAGGGAGATGGAGCTCTGCCCCAATATTAGTCCCACATCCTCAGGGGGCAGGGGCCCCTTTCCACCGGTGGGAATAGTTACAGGAGGTGAATCCGGGGTTAGTATTGTGCTGGCGGTGGAACGGAGGTCCAGTCCTGCGCTGCCCGGGGTTGCTCTACAGAGCTCGGAGACTGGCTGAAATTGGCGAAGGGTTGAGCGGGCTGAGGGATGTTGCCCCAATTAGTGTCGGGGCCTGGGGCTGGCCCCTCAATCCGTTTCCCTGGTCCTGAGATTTTTGAAGATTGGTTCCCAGTGGTTGGCCATTTTTGTGAAATTTAGATTTACAAGCTTTGGCCCAACGAAAACGCTTTTCACACCTAGGGCATAGAGTCCTGGGCTTGTTGTCATTGCTTATCACCTGAGGAACAGGTGCGGTTGGCAGAGAGGTATTTGCCTTTTTTGTGGGGCAGTCTCTACTGAAATGTCCCATTTGCCCACAAGAATAGCAACTAAACCTTGAGGGAGGTTTTTCACTCTTAGTACCTCCTGACTGCCCTAAGGACTTGACGTATTGAGGGTATGTTTCTCCCTTTAAAGCTGCTGCGATAGCCACGCCCTGGATAAAGGCAGGACTTACATCTGCACATTGCTTGACATAATCAGTTAAGGTGCCCGTTTTTCTTATGGGTCACAATAAAGACTGGCACGTAGAAGAGGCGTTTTCAAATGCTAGTTGTTCAATGAGAATGTCCGCTGCCTCATCATTAGTTATCACTCTTCTAACAGCTTCTAGGAGTCTGGATACAAAATCCTCATAGCTTTCATCCGATCGTTGTCGGATTTCTCCCAAGGTAGCGGCCCTGCCTGTTGCAGTTGGCAAAGCTCTCCAGGCATTCCAAGCACAATCAGTGACCTGCTGTAAGGTGACCTTGTCAAGATACATTTGACCTTGAGCAGTGTCAAATTCACCCTCACCTAGGAGTTTATCGAGAGTAATGTCTCTCCTATTTGTTCTTTTATTTGTTGCTACTCTTTTTCTAGCAAGGTCATCATATTCCGCTTTCCATAGCAGGTAGTGGCCTCCTGACAGACAGGCTTTTGCAACCTGAATCCAGTCATAAGGTGTCATCCAGCGGGATGCCAGGGCCTCTAGCAATGTGAGTGTAGAGGGAGCAAGTGGCCCATATTCAGTACAGGCAGTTTTTGGTTCCTTAACAATCTTACAGGGAAGAGGTTCCCAAGAAGGGTCATCATCAAATTCTCCCCAGAGAGCAACAGGGAAGCAGCGAACAAAATCTGTATCTCCCTCCTTTCCCGCCTCCCTAACAGCGGCTCTGAGCCCCACTCCTTTTGAAAGTGGCATGGGAGGGGGCGGCCCAGATGGAGGGAAAGTCCCTGTAGTCTGAACAGGGAAAGCCCAATTACTTGATGTTAAATTTGAACCCTTCGTAGTGGTGGAATCGGGGACAGTCCCTGAGTCCACCCTATTATCATTTTGGGGGGCACTGGGCTTGAAGACTCCAGAAGTCTCTTTTGAGGTGTCTAACACCCCCTTTATGATGGTCAATAGAGAAAGAATTTCAACCAGGATTTTTTGAGGACATTGTCTAATTTCGTCCTCAACTTTATTCCGGATCTCTATATTAACAGTTCCTTCCTCAGGGAACCAGGGGCACAGTTTTTGAACAAAACGTAAAACTCGAACAATTTGTTGAGAGGATGCCTTTGCCCCTTTTTTTTGCAATCACATTCCGTATCACATCTATAAAGAGCCTCCTTTCCTTAGACACCTTATGGCCCATAACTTCTCAAAAAACAGTTCTTTGCTTATCCACCAACTAACCCTACTTATCTTATGCAGGGGGGTCCGCGGCACCCTACGGTGGAATCCTAACGGTCCCGACTAATGCAACGAAAACAACATAGTTTTGGGGCGCCTGAGTGGCTTAGTCGGTTAAGCGTCCGACTTTCGCTTAGGTCATGATCTCGCGGTTCGTGGGTTCGAGCCCCGCGTCGGGCTCTGTGCTGACTGCCAGCTCAGAGTCTGGAGCCTGTTTCAGTCTGTGACTCCCTCTCTCTCTGACCCTCCCCTGCTCACGCTGTCTCTCTCTCTCTCCTAGAAGTAAAGAAAACATTTAAAAAAAAATTAAAAAAAAAAAGAAAAGAAAACAACATAGTTTAAAGAGATTACCTTCAGGTCCGTAGTTTGGGCGCCACTATGCTGGAGGCCGAGCCGGCTCCGACAGGTCCAGGGGTCCCTGAAGGATGGACGGTGTCGGCGAGAGAGAGAGTGAGAGAGCCCCGAGATTCTTTCTGATCACCAGGCAGGCATCTCTGTCCTGTCGGTTTTTGTATCTTTATTTAAAGGTTCAGCAACAAGATGAAGTCAGAGAAAGGAATTTCTTACAATGGGAGGCCTTTTGTGATATCAATTGCAGAATTATTCCGACCAAGGAAATAACAGAATGTTCTTAGTGAAAAACAGGATAACATATAGGTCAAATTGTATATAGATAAGTTAGGAGTATTTTGTCTGGCTCTCAAGAGGATGAATGTTTCTGAACTGGTTTGTTTGTGGAGACTAACATGGGGGCCCTGAATGGGTCAGTCTTTTGCCCCTGGGTTATGTTTTAGCTACTGTTATCTATCCTCATCCCAGCTGCCAGTGTAAGGGAGGGTGTTTGTGGAAAGTAGGCCTTGAGGAAGGGACGTTATGTTTCACCAATTAGCAAAGATCTATGTGGTAACTATGTTCTGCCCTTAACCCCAAAATAGGCCCTTGGTCTCAGGGCCAGGCTCAGTTGTAATTCTTGTGTTCTTAACCCCCTAAGTCTCGGATCTGTAAGGCCCATAGGAAGAGCCTTTTGACAATCACCCATAGAGCTTTCATCTAAAATCTCTTTTGTAAAGGCAGGAATATGCTTTTCCTTAAGAGGTATCTGTATTCAGAGTATGGGTCTGATATGGACTATTGTGAGGCCCGGTCAATACCAGCAGGCTCATTTCCAACATGAGCCAATACTAGCAGAAGGAGATCCCAGTTTTCGTTTCCCATGGCAGGAGCTGCAAACATTGTCACTTCCTTGCTGTGACTGCCATCCAGAGAGGCCGGTGTGGCTCCCGGCAAATATCCTTAAAGATGAAACACATTTTGTGGGAGCGTCAGATCAAGAACTTTACATGACTTACAAAAGAAAATGAGAGAAAACAACCCACCAACTCAGAAATGGCCATGGTCAAAGATATGATATGAGAGTTTGTTATAATGCCATTGACAATGAAAATCTGGGTCTTTCTTTTGTTTTTATTTTTTTTTAACATTTATTTATTTGAGAGAGACAGAGTATGAGTGGGGGAGGGGCAGAGAGAGAATGACGCAGAATCCAAAGCAGGCTCAGGCTCTGAGCTGTCAGCAGAGCCCAATGTGGGACTCATACCCATGGACCGCGAGATCGTGACCTGAGCCAGGGTAAGACGTTTAACAAACAGCACCACCCAGGTGCCCCAGCAAATCTGGTTATTTCCAAGACACACAATATTTCAATAATTCAAGTAATGAGCTCCCACCAGGACATAGTAAAACTTGAGGAATTTCATATATTTTCTAGAATAGTTATAGCATTTGCTCATACAATAGGACATAATGCTTATCATCATTTGCTTTACAGTGCTTTCCACATATCATAGAAAATAGACAAGCCTAATTAACTTTCCCATTTACATCTTGGAAAGTTTGTTAGAAACCTCAGTAAATGTTATTTTTTAAAAAAATTTTTAATGTTTATTTTTGAAGGAGAGAGAGAATGTGAGCAGGGGAGGGGCAGAGAGAGAGGGAGACACAGAATCCGAAGCAGCTCCAGGGTCCGAGCTGTCAGCACAGAACCCGACACGGAGTTCGAACTCACGAACCGCAAGATCACGGCCTGAGCTTAAGTTGGATGCTTAACCGACTGAGCCACCCAGGCGCCCGAGAAACCTCAGAAAATTTTAAAGCACATGCATGCAAAATAGGATTGCATGATCATTGTAAATTTAATATTTATATTTAACCACGGTGGCAACAAGGATTCTGCAGGAAGCTGTATAAGTGTTGGCAAAACTTAGCTCCTTTAACACTGAGACATTTTAATTTGTTAAGTAATCAAAGACCTAATAAAGACAAAACTTGGAAGCTTTGATTTTCTGGGCAGATTAAGAGAAAAAACAAAAAAAAACAAACCAACAACCTCTGTTCATACTTTCTTATCAAGAGTGGCTACTAACAATCCAAGAAAACTTTGTCTTTTTAACAGAGAGAAAAGCTGGGGCACCTGGGTGGCTCCGTGGATAAGCGTCTGACTTTGGCTCAGGTCATGATCTCACAGTTTGTGGGTTTGAGCCCCGTGTCGGGCTCTGTGCTGACAGCTCAGGGCCTGGAGCCTGTTTCAGATTCTGTGTCTCCGTCTCTCTCTGACCCTCCTCTCCTTGCTCATGCTCTCTCTCTCTGTCTCTCAGAAGTAAATAAAATATGAATTTTTTTAAAAGAGAAAGAAAAAACAGAGAAAAGCTAAATTTCAACCTTATGCCAGTATACTTTAATTTTTTTTAATTAAAAAATATTTTTGAGGGGCGCCTGGGTGGCTCAGTTGGCTAACCGTCCAACTTCAGCTCAGGTCATGATCTAACAGTGTGTGGGTTCGAGCCCCGCATCAGGGTCTGTGCTGACAGGTTGGACCTCAGAGCCTGGAGCCTGCTTCAGATTCTGTCTCTCTCTCTCTGGCCCTCCCCTGCTCATGTTCTGTCTCTCTCAAAAATAAATAAACATTATTTTACTTATTATATAAGTAATACTTATATAAATAATATAAATATAATAAATAATATGAATATATAATAATATAAATAAATAAACATTTTTGAGAGAAAGCTTAAGGAGGGAGGGACAGAGACAGAGAGAGACGCAGAATCAGAAGTGAAGCAGCTCCAGGCTGAGCTGTCAGCACAGAGCCCGACGTGGTGCGCAAAATCATAAACCAGGAGATCATAACCTGAGCCAAAGTCGGACACTTAACTGACTGAGCCTCCCAGGCACCCCAAAAAGGTGCTTTTATGAATGCACAGGGATAGGACCTGTGGGCAGAAGGAGCTGCACTTCAAATGATGCTGGTGATTCTTTGCTGAAGTTCTCAAGGGAGAGTTTGATCATGAATGTCTTCTTGGAATTTTTAAATGTTTATTTATTTAGTTTAGAGAGAGAGCGCGCGTGCAAGTCCACGTGAGCAGGAAAGGGGCAGAGAGAGGAAGGGAGAGAGAGAATTTCAAAAAAGCTTCATGCTGGCAGCACAGAGCCCACCATGAGGCTCCATCTCGGGAACCGTGAGATCATGACCTGAGCCGAAATCAAGAGCTGGATGCTTAACCGTCTGAGCCACCCACGCGCCCCTTCTTTGAATTTCTATTCACAAAATTTCTCTGGTGCTTATGGTTCAGTTCAACATTAACTACAGGTGAGACCCTTTAAGAATATAGCAACCAGGGGGCACCTGGCCAGCTCAGTCGGTTATGTTTCTGACCCTTGATTTTGGCTCAGGTTATGATCTGACTTGGGATCAAGCTTCGCATTGGGCTCTGTGCTGACAGCGCAGAACCTGCTAGGGTTTCACTTTGTCCCCCCCGTCCCCCCCACAGTGTTCTAAGTAAATTTTAACAACTTAAAATAAGAATACAGGGGCACCTGTGTGGCTCAGTGTTGTGTCTGATTTGCGAGTCCCCTGAGATCCCCAAGGAGCCGCCACCGACGCAAGTACATAAGGGTCTTTATCACAAGCTCGAGCCGGGGCTCACCCGCCCACCGGTGTCTTGGCAGAAGGTGAAGCCCCGAACAATAGTGAGCAGGGTTTTTCTGGGGTCGGGGACCGGGGTGTTACAGTGCACGTGTTGTACCTATTGCATCATCACATAAGCACCAATTACAATTGTACAGCAGCACCCGTGGTAACAGCTTCGACCATTCAGTATCTGTGCGGTGTTCGTTACATTTGGTGGGAGCCAATCATGACTTCTGAGGCGCCTTTGAAAATGACCAATTATGAGGGGGATTCAGAGGGCCCACGTGGGGTTCAGGCAAGGGGTGGGAAACGGGCTAGTTTGTATCTGCAGTTTCCAGCCTTGACTCAGACCACAGGAATGTTTTTTTTGATCAGCTGACCTGAGGGCGGTCCGAGGATGGCGTTAGCCTTGAACAGTCTGAGCAGCCTGAGGTTGCTCTTAATGGAGGCCTTAATCTCAAAATGACATTACTTAGGCTCTTCACGGGGAACACTTGGTCAAACCCCAGAGGCCACAGAGGGCAGGGCCAGGCTTCGGGGTGTCCAAGGTCACATGTCAAAACAGCTGAGTCACTGCTGAGTGTCTTTGTTCTTAGAGGAAGGACACAGAGCCACCAGGACCTCGTCCCCAAGCTGACTTCTAACACCAGCAGGCTCCAGGCCCTCCTGTCCCCGCCAGGCCTGTCCCTCTGTCCCCGCCAGGCCTGTCCCTCTGTCCCAGCTCTGGACAAGCGTGTGCTCCGCAGGGAACCTGAGTCAGGACTTCCCGGTCCAGGAGGAGGATGCAGGCAGGTTCTGCCTCTGCGTCCGCGGCAGCAGGGCCTGGTCACAGGAAGGAGGCTGGACAGGGGAGGCTGAGGCAAGAACCCGAGTCCCTGTGGGCTCAGCCACGTGCCTGTCACGCAGGACGCAGGGAGCACTCTCCAGTCAAGCTGGCCAGGCGCTCGGGGCCAGGAGCCCAGACCAAACCGAGTGCCCGCGCCGGGACGCCGCCCAGCCGAGCACATAAGGCAACATCAGAGACTCTGTCAGGTCACAGGTTCTGGGAGGGGCGTGCAGATCATTCAGGGCACCGGAGGGGGTGGGGGTGGGGGTTCTCTGCTGACAGCTAGGAGCCTGGCTCCTGCTTCAGGTTCTTTTTTTTTTTTTTTAATTNGCCACCCAGGCGCCCCGAACCTGTTTCAGGTTCTGTGTCTCCCTCTCTCTCTGCCCCTTCCCCACTTGCGGTCTATCCCTCTCTCTCTCAAAAATAAATCAACATTTAAAAAAAAAAAGATGACGGGGCACCTGGGTGGCTCAGTCAGTTGAGCATCCAGCTTCGGCTCAGGTCATGATCTCACTGTCATGCGTTCAAGCCCTGTATTGGGCTCTGTGCTGACAGCTCAAAGCTTGGAACCTGATTCAGATTCTGTGTCTCTCTCTCTTTCTCTCTCTCTCCTCCCTCACTCACACTATGTCTCTCTCCTTCAAAAATAATAAACACAAAACAAACAAAAAGATGGCAAACAATTATCTAGAGGTACCTCGGAGGCTCAGTGGGCTGAGCACCTGACTCTTCATCTCAGCTCAGGTCAAGATCTCATGGTTCCTGAGATGGAGCCCCACATCAGGCTCCATGCTGAGAAGAGGAAGCCTGTTTGAGATTCCCTCTTCCCCTTCTATCTGCCCTTCCCCCTCTTTCAAAATAAATTAATAAACATTAAAAAAAAAAAGACGATGCACAAATGTCTAACAGACACATGAAACGATCCTCACATCAGGACGATGCGAGTCAGAACCACGATGAGATGCTGCTTCCCACTCACGAGGACGGTGCGGAGCCAGAATCCAGAGAAGCAGCGGCATCAGGATGTGGAGAAATTGGAACCCTGTGCTTGGCTGGTGGGAAGTGAACTGGGGCAGCTGCCGTGGAGAAAGGTTTGGTGGCTCCTCAAAAAGTGAAACACAGAATTCCCCTGTGACCCAAGTGTTCCTGTGCTACCTAAACTGACACACTCAGATGTGTGCCCACGAATGCCAGGTGCACAACTGTGCAGACCCCGCCAAAGAGGGAAACATCCCAAGTGTCGCCCAGTGCGTGGATGGACGAACAGGGTGCGGCACACACACAGGACGGACGGTTGTTCAGCCCCAGAAAGGAGTGAGGCACCGACACATCATGCACGTGAACAAATCATGAAGATATTCTAGCACGTGGAAGACACCAGCCACACGAGGCCACATAGTGTGAGACCGCTTACATAAAATAGGAGAATAGGCACATTAACAGACACACAAAGTATTTCAAAGTGCCCAGGAGGCATGATTTCATGGCTATTTTGGCCTTTAAATTTGTTTTGGAAAATGGAGATATAAGTCACATAGCATAGGACTCACATTTTTAAGAGCAAAAGTTAGTGGGTGTTTTGTTTTTTGTTTTGTTCTTTTTGGTGTGTTCTCAGAGAGGTCCCACATCAATGCGGCACCTGAAGAAAGAAATGGAGCTTGTGCATTCCTCATTCACGGGGACTGACTGCACACTGCATCTGCAGTGACTGTCCTTGCAGAGTATAAGGCACACCTGAGCACTGTAACGTGACACACCTATGGCTGTGCCCAGCTGGGGACACAGGTAATGAAGCCACGTCCCACGCGGGCTAAGGACACAGGGCATATTTTTTTTGTTTTGTTTTATTTATTTCTAGGAGAGAGAGAGAGAGAGAGACAGCGTGATCGTGATCAGGGGAGGGTCAGAGTCTCAGAGAGGGAGGCACAGACTGAAACAGGCTCCAAACTGGCAGTCAGCACAGAGCCCGACGCGGGGCTCGAACCCACGAACGGCGAGATCATGACCTGAGCGAAAGTCGGACGCTTAACCGATTAAGCCACCCGGGAGCTCCAGGACACAGGGCATATTTGGTTGACCTGAGGCCAGAGATGCAGGGGCGGGGCCATAGGGCGGGGCCTCGCGGTGTCAGAGGGTCAGGTCAAATCTCGGAGACCTTGCCGTCCGTACGGTTACGTCACCGGTCAGCGAGCGGTTCTACAACACAGCGGACAGACGCACCGTCACCGTGTACGGGCGACGGACTGAAGGGTCACCGGGACCTTCTATTTTGTCATGTCTGGATCCGACGCCGGGCAAGGGAGACTTCACGGAGAAACTAAGTCAAATTCCCGAGGCAGAAGGAGGCGGGCAGCTCAGTCCGCCCGAAGCATTTTCCGCTGAGAGGGCCCTCAGGACCCGCGGATCAAACACGCGTGTACCGCCAGC
>NW_027529446.1:1935077-1945072 GCF_008692635.1 Crocuta crocuta
TACCGCCAGCCTGCCACTCAGGGGGCAGGAGGAGGGGCCTGGGGCGGGGAAATCAGCGGCAGGACCAATGACCAATCAGATTCGGGGAGGGTTATCTTCGGAACGCACCCAATCAGATCGCAGGGATTGTAGCAATGCCCAATCAGGGCGCGAGACCTGTACACCATCCAATCAGATGCGAGTGAGAGCCCGGTGGGTGTGGCTCTGATCCCGGCTGCCGGCTACCTCACGTCCGGCGCTGCCCCACGAGCGGCTGTGCGCTCGGAGCAGGACGCCCCGGGTTCGCCGAGCAGGGCCCCGAGATGGTGAGTGCGCGGCCGGAGGGGCGGACGGGACCAGTCGGTACTAGGTGGAAGCGGCCGCGGCGGGGTGCCCCGTCCCCAGGGGTCCACACCTTGGCCCTGGGCGGATGGAACAGGGGAGGGAGACTGGGGGAGGCCTGGGATTCGGGGAGATGGTGCAACGGCCTCACTAGCAGGAGTTTGCCCCTTGGTGGGGACAGATAGAGACTGTCCGGTGAGTTATCACCTAAAGGAAACTTTCCAGCAATAAGGAGGCCACGGGGAACCGCTTTCGACTCGGCGGCTCCCCAGCGGGGACGGGTGGGTTTCTTGTACGGAGGGTGAGGGTGAATAGTCGGAAAGGGGGGCTTTGTCGGGGGNGGACGCTGTGAGCATAAGACCTGAGCGTCTCAGGAGTCGTGTGAAAGGGGGGAGAGGGGGAAGGACACAGGCGTGAGCAGGTGTGGTGCTGACGCTCACGTTCCCTGAGGCCAGCCTGTCCCCCTGTCCCCAGGAGGGGCTGTGTGGGGCTCAGGCTGAGACAGGCCCATGTCCAGGGTCTGGAGGAAGGAGAGAAGCCAAAGCAAAGGGCACCATGCCAGAGTCCAGCTCCAGCAGGGCCAGGGGTCCCTGAAGGGTGGACGGTGTCGGTGAGAGAGGGATGAGGGATCCAGGAGATTATTTCCGGTCATGAGGCGGGCATCTCTGCACTGACTGAGACTCAACTTTATTTTATAATTGAGTGTTTGGGGGACAGCACAGAAGTGGCATTTGCCTTAGACCATGATTTCTGATGATACATTCTTTGAAATTTCCCAGAACATAGATTTGTGATTGATGTAAGTGACTTAGATGCTTATTGTATGGGGAAGGACGGCATCTTTAGCATTCAGATACAAGCAAGACAGTGTTTTTAGCACAGTAAAGGCAAAAGTTGTTTGTGAGCAGGGGTCAACAGCCTGTTGGCTTACGGGGAGGTAGTAAGAAAAACAGGTTTTTCAGGAACCTGCAATGTTTGCTCCCATAATTACAAAAGAAGTTCACTTCAGAAGGTGCAATCAGCATATCAGGGCCAGAATAAGTCACCCCCAGATGCCAGTCAACAAGGGCTTTGTGGGTCGCTGGTCAAGCACAGACAACTGTGTGGGGGTGGGTATTGTCTTCACTCTACAGCGTGAAACCTTGCCAACTTGCCTTAACCACACAAGTTTTCTCAACCAGTGAGTTCAGAATGGCTCCCAGCAGGACCAGCCGGCACGTTGTGCCCCTTGGTCATGGGGACGCGCAGCTGAGCTGATGGTGGATGAGGCACAGTGTGGATTGGGGGGGGGGTCCGCGCAGGGCCCTGTTGTGGGTGAACCCGGGGGACGTCCCTGGGAGGCTTCTCCTGGTCTGATGGGGGAGGGGCCCTGTCTGCAGCCTGCTGGTTCCCAGACCCCAACAGGGTGGGGGAGGGGCTGCCTTCCCCCTGCCACTGAGGTTTTCCCGGGAGCACAGGGCTCAGTAGGCGTCTGGTGTCACCTGTCCCCTATGAGCAGCGCCGTCCCTGNAACTTGAACATTGAATCCGTCAGTTATTTTACCTCCAAAACAGAATGTTCTGGAACAGTAGAGAATGAATTCTGGCCGTGTCAGATACCGCAGAACCACAGGCAGAGGAGAGGGACGCTCCCCTACAGAGGCCGGGCCCGGCTGGGATGGAAACACAGGACGGGGAAGGAACTAGAGCTGGCCGCGCGCTGGCCCCTCACGGGTGGGGCGGGGGTGGGGAGGGTGCTGGGGCTGCAGGGTGCTGGCCTTGCTGCGGGTCCTGGGTCAGGACGGGGCAGGGCTCGAGGGCGCCCCCTGGCGGTCCCCCCACTCTGCCCCTGAGGAGCTTTCCTTGTGCGAATTTCTACATTTCCTGTTTGACATAAATGTTCCACAGAAGCATCTGGGAGTAAGAGGCAGGTTGGCCGTATTTACTGGGTTTGTCCCTCAGCGCCGGGAGGGACGTCACCGCTGGTCGTGTCGCGTGTTGGAGGGAACGTGCAGAGCAGTGGACGCCAGTCGAGGCCACACCTGAGTAACAAGGACGGTCGGGAAGGAGACACTGCCAGACACTTGTCATCTAGTCCGTATTCATCAGCAGTGTGAGCACTGCAGAGCGTGTCCTGGTATGTACGTCACCGTCACACGAGTCACAGTAAAATACGAAAGAGAAGGAACAGAGTTCTATGGATTGTTCTAATCCGGGACCCCAGGTCTGAAGGGAGTGCACTGGAATGTTCGTTGGCACGTAGTCCAACCTCGGGGAGAAAGTTCTCCCCGTGGAGGGGGACCCGGAGTCCTGCACGCCTCCTGGAAGGCCCCGCCCGGGTGACCCTGAGGACAGACCCTGAGGAGCGTGGCTCCTCAGAGGAGGGAAGGGACCCAGCATTTGGGAGGAGCCGGTGGAGGGGGCGACACGGCTTAGTGGTGAGGTTTGTGAAATAATAGCAAAACTTGAAAGACGTGTCTTATAAAGTGTTGCTATCAAAAGTACAGTTTAGATCCTAATGTTACCCAGAAATAGAACCTGTAAGGTTGTGGATGCAGAGGCCGTGAATAGCGGTAGTTAGATGTCAGTGAATAGTTCAGATGAGGAGAGACTTTTGTGACTTTAGAACCTTCTGACACTTGAGAAAAGGAAAGTGACAGGTTAATTCGTCTCGGGATCTTAATGAGCCTGTTCCTGAAAGGCCACCACGCCAACAGGACGGTTCCGTGAAGGAGAGAAGAAGCGACAGTGAGGAAAAGGGCCCCAGGCCAGGGCCGCACGGCTCGGGAAGACTGTGGCGCCGACGTCGTCTGCTGCCGTTCCGGGTCGCCTTTACGGTCGTGTCACCACGCGGTGTGCAGGGCAGTCAGGGTTTGCTGTGCGTCTTGATGTGTCCCGTGCAGCCAGAGTCTGTTCCCTGGAGTGTGGGGACACGGGGGTTGGTGGGCAGATCCTGAGCCTTGTCAGGCCTTTCCAGGGAGGCTGGAGAGGACCAGGTGGTGTGTTGTCAGTAGACGAAATCTCCGGAGTCGGATGTGAGGCTTCAGGTCTTCCTCCCCCGGGAGGCCCTGGGAACGTTGCTCTGTCATATAGCATGGTTTGTTGAGAAGCTATTAATTTTTTCCAGTATTAATGTACAGATCTTTTTGCCACCATGAGTCAAAGGAGCAAGGGGCAGTGCATTGGACGTGCCGTGATATCTCAGGGTGGGTGTCTGGGGGCTCTGGAGGGAAGGTGTGAGATTGGAAAGGACCAACCCCAGAGGTTCATGGGTTCGAGCCCCCCGTCGGGCTCTGTGCTGACACCTCAGAACCCGGAGCCTGGTTCGGATTCTGTCTCTCTGTCTCTCTCTGACCCTCCCCTGCTCACGCTGTCTCTCTCTCTCTCTCTCTCAGAAGTAAATTACAAAAAGATTTAAAAATTTTAATAAGAAAAAGAAAATATTGGGGAGTCTTTCCCCGTTTTTGGCTGCTCAGATAATCATATGTCCATGAGGTGGTGTTATCCTCACAGTAACAAGCCATGATGAGTCTTTTTATATGTGAGCTTTTGGCAATTTCTCTGAACCTCGTCTCAAATTGTGCAGCATCAGTTTTCAGGACTTTGGGGAAAAGGGTAGTTGTAGTTTTTAATGACTTTAAGTCAAAAGAAAGGAAGATTAGGAACCTTAGTTTGGAGAACTGTAGCTAAATATTTGAGGAAACCAGAAGCACTCAGGACCTAGTCTGGCTTATAAGAAATAGTATTAACATCTAATATCTACATCTGTGGGCAGACATGTGGAGCCAGTCACCTCTCACAGCACCGGTGGAGGTGTGGAGAGCAAAATCAGCAGAAACCTTCTGTAGGACCAGAAAGTCGCTCAAGAAATGAAGGGCTCCTCCAAGAAAGGAATAAAGGCTATTTGTGTCCAAATAGCCCAAAGCTGAGAACAACCCACATGTCCAAGAACTGGGAAATAGCTTTTGTTCTCACGCGCTGCAATACCCTTCAGCGATTCGCGGGGGTGGCTGGGTGGCTCCGTCAGTTGACTCGTGATTTGGGCTCAGGTCATGATCTCCTGAGACTGAGCCCTCATCAGAGTCTGCACTGAAAGCAGGAAGCCTGCTTGGGAGTCGCTCTCTGCCCCTCCCCCACTTGCGCTTGCTCACCCTCAAAATAAACTTTTCAGTGGAAAAAAAAATCAGATATCTACAAAGATGTGTTATCGAAACTAAATTAATTTTTCCTCTCTGACTTCACCCTTAATTCCAGAGGTAGCCAAATCAAGACTAATTTGTGAAACAAGCCCATTCCTAACAAACATGGCCTAAGTATTTACACAAGTTTAGGAAGAATAGTGATTGCAGGGGCGCCTGGGGGCCTCAGTCAGTTAAGCGTCTGACTTCGGTTCAGGTCGTGATTTCTGGGTCTGTGTGTTCAAGTGCCACGTCGGGGTTTGTGCTGACAGCTCAGAACCTGGAGCCTGTTTCGAGTTCATTGTCTCCCTCTCTGTCTACTCATCCCCAGGTCAGGCTCTCACTCTCTCATCTCTATTACACTCTTCTCTCTCTCAAATAAATGAACATTAAAAATTTAAAAATATCAAATATGTTTCATATGTGTTCCACTAGGAGTCAATTTGCCCACTATCTTCCCCCCACCCCAACCCTGGAATACCTATGGGAAAAATCTAAAGTTGGCCATTTAAGTCCAGCAGAGCCCCAGGTCCTTCAGGGGCAAGGGCAAGCCAATGAGGTGGAATGAAAGGTCGTTCAGAAGGTCCGACGGGTCAGACAGGCCGTGAAACCGAGGAAGAACATTCTGCAGTCTTTGTGGGGGTTGGGATTTGGGGACAGTGCCGTTAACATGAAGGCTTGGCATAAACGGGGGACCTCCGAGCATTTGGAGGAGCTTTGGCAAAAGACTTCCAGCTTGAAAATAGTAGTATAAGAAAGGGTTGTGTAATGGGCCATATGTCTTGATCTGGGAGTTTGTATGAGGCCAGGACGTGTGACCTGAAGGATGAGATGATTTTTCTCAGGTCTTGGTGCTCACATTTTATCCACTTTTTAGAAATTCAGCCCAAGGAAGAGTACGAGGCATAGAGGAGGTTTGTCCCATACTGGGAAAGACCTGCTGCTGATTCCCAGAGGAAGAGGAATGGGGCTCTGACTCGTGGTCGAGATAGCAGTCTGGACGGGCAATGTCCCCAAAAAGGACTGGTCCTTATGTGGGCCACCTGACTTTACTGGGGCATCTGACCAAGGAGACTGTCACAACAATTACAATAGAAATACATGCCGGGGTGTCCCTGCTACAGGGAGACACACACCCGGTGGCCAACCTGGGTCATAAAAGAGAGACTCAGCACTGAGACGTGTAGGAATGTGTTTCCCTCTAGATCATAATGGCAGCTGGTTACATGGGAACAGAGGAGTTAAGGAAGGGGCCTGAAAGAATAAGGCTGCAGAGACTCCACCAGCATTGGGAAAAGGGCCCAGCTGAGTCGGTAACGTGTGGATTCACTCTGTTGGGCTGCTGTTTCCTACTACACCACACGTGGGGAACAGACCTGGGGGGATGGAGTGAGAAAGCAGAGGAAAGGGGTCCTAGACCTTCATAGGCACGGACAGTCCAACCTGCTCATTCTCACACATTCAGACCAGGGTGTGGAGCTACTCTGGCCAAAGACCTTCAGTTGTCTGAGGCCTGCTAAGGTTAGATCTGCTAACGGGTGAAAATACAACAGAGAGGGAGGCAGGGATCCCCCTGAAGGGCGGGAGGGAAACCCCTCAGCCTGGGGGGCGAGGGCGGTCCCATAGACTCCCCTGGGGCTTGGGATCCTCGCCAAGGAGCACCCTCAGGTGGAGGTTGTCACGTGCCCAGATTGTGCTAGAGCCAGTCCACACGGGAAACTGCCCAGAAATTCCTAGAACGTCCCGGGAGAGGCCCAGGACAGCAGAGGGTCCGTGTGAAGGCTGTCAAATGTGAGGCGACCGATGAGGTGGAGGCCGCAGCTCAGGGGGTGAGAGATTCCCCCCGAGGCGGACGGAGGAGCTGGGGGTGGGCTGAGTCCCCTGCACGGGGGCAGCGGGCAGGGCAGCAAAGGAGAGACCTGCTGCCGGGAGGCGGTGCTGGGGGGCTGTGGTTATGGGGGGGCGTGAGGGGGCGTGGGCACCTTTGGGACGCAACCCGTGTTGGGACCTGCGCCTGGTTGTAAGTACCTAGCGGTCAGTTAGGGACAGTGGCCTTGTCGAGGCAGGTCCCTTAGGAGCCTGTGCGCATTCAGCTGTGTGCTCACTGGGCCCTTTGCTTTGCTCCGTGTCCTTCCATTGCTCAGGTGTGTTGCCTGAAAGCAGCCTGTACACTGATTTTTCCTCATCCGTTAAAGTGACCGGTGGCTCTGTCCCCATCAATCCCTCAGAGACTCTTCCTTCTGGTGCCCTTTCTCTTGAATTCTGGGCCCTGGGTTAAATGTTTGAGAGGCCTTGCTGATATCTCAGTTTCTGGAGTCCCCGAACTCATCTTACACACCAGGTGTGCCAGGTGCCGAGCCCTCACCTGTGTCCGTGCCCAGAGTCCACCTAACCCAGGGACAGGGTCGTGTGCCTCTGTCGGAAGAACGGGGGCTCCCCCAGGCTTCCTGACCTCATTCCTTCCCGGGTAAGAGCAGCACTGGGGTCTGAGTGTCCACAACATCCTGATATTCTGGTCCCATTTCTTGGAGCTGACGAGGCAGGATCACCTTTGGGCAAGGCAAACATGTGTCCTCTGACTTTTGTGTTGTCTGCGTGAATATTTCATGTTTAAACTGTACAGTAGTGGTCTGCTCAGCTCTGCTCCGCCTCAGTGTACATAACTCCTAATTGGGTGTATGTAAGTCTGTATCACTTATCACCACACCCTGCGCTTCCAGCCCTTCCTGTTCCGTATGCACTGCAGGGGACTTGCTTGCGCGTTGTCACTTCCAACACGTGTGACTCAGGGGTCCTAGGAATGGAGGGCAGCTCCCTGCCTGTCACTCTTCATCCTCCCACACACACGGGTGAGGATGGAGCTTTGCAGCAATCGAGTGTGTGGTATGTTTCAGGCCTCTGTGGTCTTTGAGGATGTGGCTGTGAACTTTACCCCAGACGAGTGGGCTTTGCTGGATCGAGGTCAGAGGAAGCTCTACAGAGATGTGATGCTGGAGACGTGCAGGAACCTGGCCGCCGTGGGTAAGGATGGCTCCATCCCTTCTCTGGTCTTTTAAGGAGGATGAAAAGGTCAAATTTACAAATGATATGAAACTATACATAAATGTCCTTAAGACTTCACCAGCAAAGTTAGAACTAATAAATGAATTTAGAAGGGTTACAGAACACAAAATTAATACTTTAAAATCTGTTGCACTTCCATATCTACTAACAAAATAGAAGACAATTTTAGAAAACAAACCCATGCTTAATTACTTCAAAAACCATAGAATACTATGTTAATGAAACCAAGGAAGTTGAAAGATTGTCTCTGGAAGGTGTAAAACATTTAGTGAAAGAAATTGAAGGGGCACCTGGGTGGCTCCATTGGTAAAGTGTCAACTTCAGCTCAGGTCATGATCTCACAGTTTGTGAGTTTAAGCCCTGCGTTGGGCTTTGTGCTAACNAAAGACACACACTGGGGCAAAACCCTGTATGTGTCAGCACTGTGGGAAAGCCTTCACATCTCCTTCAAACCTGAGAGCGCATATGATGACACACACTGGAGAAAGACCCTATGAATGTAAGGAATGTGGGAAGTCTTTCCAGACGATTCATCAACTTAAACGTCACATGACCACTCACAGTACAGTGAAACCCTATGAATGTAAGCAGTGTGGCAGAGCCTTCCGGGACCAGAGAAACCTGCGAATCCATATGCGGATACACACTGGGGAAAGTCCGTATCAATGTTAGCAATGTGGGAAAATCTTTAGATATCGTGGAAATTTGCGAGACCATGTGACAACACACACTGGGGAGAAACGCTATGAATGTCAGGAGTATGGGAAAACCTTCTGGTATAACTCATGCCTGCGAGAACATGTGAGGACGCACACTGGTTAGAGACCCCATAAATGTCAGCACTGTAGAAAAGCCTTCATTCGACACCACGCCCTCACAATACATACTGCGAGAAGACATTCAGGGGACTGACACNCCTTGAGAAAGCACTTATTTTCCCTTCAAATCTTTTTTTTTGTTTTTAATGCTCATTTATTTTTGAGAGAGACAGAGCATGAGCTGTGGAGGGGCAGAGAGAGAAGGAGACACAGAATCTGAAGCAGGCTCCAGGCTCTGAGCTGTCAGCACAGAGCCAGATGTACGGCTTGAACTTAAGAACCACGAGATCATGACCTGAGCCAAAGTCGAATGCTCAAATGACTGAGCCACCCAGTCGCCCCTCCCTTCATATTTTACTGAAAATGCGAGCCCGCACAATGGAGATGATTCTGAATGGACACATTTTCGGGATAACTTAAGATATACAGCTTCATGTATTTTGTTCATGACAATTCAGGCAGGGGAGAAATCTTTTTGTTGTTTTGAATATGGCTTTGACTTTCCTGGTGCCTCTTCCTTAATAGGGATCCCAAGCGTATGAATTCCTAGTTCGTGTGACTGATATGAACACTGATGGTTTTAAGTGGCCTTCGTTGTCCTCTACATCTGTGCATCTAGATGTTGTTATCTCAGACTTGAAATAATCACGTTATGTATTACATGTCTTTTTCCCATTACAATGTCTTTTGGACATGGAGGTGATAAAAAGGTGTCTATTTTGGTGTGTACATACACCTTTACATACTTTTACCAAAAAATGTCCTGAATTATACACAGCAAAACGTTCTCGTTGACTTATTGTGACATGAGACCCCTCATTGTTGTAAGTTCTTTTCTGTTCTCTGTTGCAATACCAGAGTAATCTGAGTTTCTGTCTACTCTTTTCAGTCTTTACTATTGAAAGTTAAATTTTCACGTCAATTTTCTTTTTCTTCAATTTCTAAAAAACTTTAGAAAATATTTTTTAATGTTCATTTTTGAGAGACAGAGCGTGAGCAAGGGAGGGGCAGTGAAAAAGGGAGACACAGAATCTGAACCTGGCTCCAGGCTCGGAGCTGTCAGCACAGTGCCCGGCACAGAGCTTGAAGTTATGAGCTGCAAGATCATGACCTGAGCCAAAGTCAGATACTTCAGCAACTTAGCCACCAGGGCGCCCCGTTTTCTTCAAACATTTTTAAGTTATGAAATTGGTTTATGTTTCCTGGCAGTAGTCTTGTTGTCCTTGGTTGATTGTGTTCCAAACTACGATGTAGAAGCTCATCCCTTGTGGAATTATTTTTAGAGAATATGTTGTTAAGTCCTGGAAAAGTGAATGGGGTCATTGCTGAAATGTGGGTGATGTTCTGGGCTCAAGCCTGTCTCACATGGTCTCCCCATGAGAACAGAGCCCCAGGATCTCCCAGGAGCCAGTCTTCCAAAGCGCACATCTTCCTTACATGCTTCCACATAAACACCGTACGGGCTTTTGGTCTATCTGGAGGCTCTTTGTGGTTTCCTCGCATGCGTTGACAGCGTTTGATGTTTTTCTCTCATGAGCAGAAAATAAAGACAGTGTGCAGTTTGCTGCTGCCGCTGTTTCACTGGCAGACATAGCCCTGCACGTCTGCTCTGACAAAGTGTCTGAGAACTTTTTCTT
>NW_027529447.1:0-1166 GCF_008692635.1 Crocuta crocuta
TGATGAAAGACATTGAAGAGGGCACAAAAAAAATGGAAACACATTTCGTGCTCATGGACTGGAAGAACAAATAATGACATAATGTCGAACCCACCCAAAGCAATCTACACATTTAATGCAATCCCTAGCAAAATACTGCCGGCATTTGTCACAGAGCTAGAACAAACAGCGTAAAGCTGGTATGGAGCCACAAAAGAACCTGACTAGCCAAAGCGACCTTGAAAAAGCAAAGCAAAGCTGGAGGCATCACTGTTTTGGACCTGAAGTTGTATTACCCAGCTGTAGTGATCCAAACAGTACGGTACTGCCACCAAAATAGACACACAGTTCAATGGAACAGGATAAAATGCCCACAAATGAACCCACAAGTTTACGGTCGTTTCATCTTTGATAAAGCAGGAAAGAAATATTCAATAGGTAAAAGACAGTCTCTTCAAAAAATGTTGCCGGGAAAGCTGGACAACAACATGCAGAAGAATGAAATGGGACTACTTTCCTACACCATACACAAAAGTAAGATAAATACAGAGAGGGAGGCAAACCGAAAGAGTCTCTGAAATACAGAGAACAATCAGGGTTGCTGGAGGGGGTGGCTGGGTGGGAGGGTGCGAGGATGGGTTAAATGGCTGATGGGCATGAAGGAGGACACTTCTCAGGGTGAGCACTGGGCGACAATGGGAGAGATGAATCACTGGGTTCTACTCCTGAAGCTAAGACTATACCTTATAGTATCGAGCTTCTTTTAAATAAATTTTAAAATAAAACTAAATTCAAAATGGATCCAAGGCCTAAACATGAGACCCAAAACCATCAAAATCCTAGAGGAGAACACAGGCAGTAACCTGTTTGACATCTGCCATAGTAACTTCTTTCTAGATCTGTCTCCTGAGGCAAGGGAAACAAAAGGAAAAGTAAACTACTGGGACTTTATCAAAATAAAAACTTCTGCACAGGGAAGGAAACCATGAACAAAACGAAAAGGTAACCTACAGAATGGGAGAAGATATGTGTCAATGGCATATCTGATAACGAGTCTGTATCCAAAATAGAGAAAGAATTTATAAAACTCAACACCCAACCCCCCGCACCCAAATAACCAATTTGAGACATGAGCAGAAGACATGAATGGACATCTTTGTAAAGAAGATCTCCAAACTGCCAACAGA
>NW_027529448.1:0-512 GCF_008692635.1 Crocuta crocuta
TCCCATTCCGTTGGTTGCTTATTAGTTTTATGGATTGTTTCCTTTTCCATGTAGAATTTTAATCTTGATGAGGTCCCAATAGTTCATTTTTGCTCTTGATTCCCTTGCCATTGGGGATGTGTCAAGTAAGAAATTGCTGCGGTTGAGGTCAAAGAGGTTGTTTCCTGCTTTCTCCTCTAGGGTTTTGATGGTTTCCTGTCTCACATTCAGGTCCTTTATCCATTTTGAGTTTATTTTTGTGCNTTTGAGTTTATTTTTGTGCATGGTGTGAGGAAATGATCTAGTTTCATTCTTCTGCATGTCCCTGTCCAGTTCTAACAGAGGCTGTCTTTTTTCCGTTGGATACTCTTTCCTGCTTTGTCAAAGATTAGTTGGCTGTACACTTTTGGGTCCAATTCTGAGTTCTCAATTCTATTCCATTGGTTTATGTGTCTGTATATGTGCCAATACCATACGGTCTTGATGACTACAGCTTTGTAGTAGAGGCGAAAGTCTGGGATGGTGATGCCTCC
>NW_027529449.1:0-48382 GCF_008692635.1 Crocuta crocuta
AAGTACGGAGCTCCTTACTTCTCCGCCATCTTGCCCCCTCTCTTAACTACATTTTTTATACTTTTACAATTTTTATCTACAATTATGTGCCATGAAAGGAAATTGGTAGATAACTAGACATCTTCTTTTATTAAAAAGAAAAATGAGGCTCCCTCCCAGAGATTACATATATGGGTGGAATAGGAACTAGAAAAGAGGCTTTTAAACTAGGGTTTACAGTCTGTAGATATAGTCCAATGCTTAGTACTCAGCTCTAGCAGTTCCAAAAAATCTAGGGGAACCTGGGTGGCTCAGTTAGTTAAGGCTACAACTCTTGATTGTAGCTCAGGTCATGATCTTATAGCTTGTAAGCCCCTCATTGGGCTCTGTGCTGACAGTGCAAAGCCTGCTTGGGATTCTCTCCCTCCCTCTGCCTCTCCCCAGTTTGTGTAAGCTGTGCTCTCTGTCAAAATAAATAAACATTTCAAAAAATCTAGAACTTAAATATTTAATTGAAGGCATACCAAAAGGTTTATTGTATTTAGACAAATAGTTTTATTTTATTTTTAAGTTTTATTTAAAAAATTTATTATATTTGCCACAGGCATCAGGAATTATCACAAGTTCATACATTATCACTCTATTTTGAGTATTAATCCTAAAGAAATGCCTTTCATGCTATATAAATAAGCAAGAGATGGGAAGTGGGAAAGAGAGCAAGAAAAAAAGGTGAATATAAAAAATCCATTTAAAAACAATTATAAGGAAAGCTTATTATGTACCTGCCTATGTGTTTAATTCACATACATTTTTTCTTTACCTATTCACAATATTTCTCTAATCAAATATTTTTAACTCAAATTCCAGAAGGACATTCAAGAAACTGAAATGGTCATTTTATTTCTTCTTTTCTTTTTGAGCAGTGTTTGATTACATGGATACCATGATGTCCTAAGGAACTGTGTTCTTGACATCTATCATTTTATGGAAGGAAAATCCCCACATGCTTATAAAGGATTCCATAGCTTATATTTCCCTGGAAAATCATCATTTATATTCAGTTTTGTTTAATGGAAATAATGCTATCTTGATGACATCTTTATCTTCAAAAGAAATGGTTTTGAAAAAATAATTCATATAAGGAAGAAGATATTTGAAAAGAAAAAATGTTGGATGCACAATTTAGATAAAATTTGGCTGTTAAGAATTAAATTGAATATAAATTGACAGAGCCATTTATAGAACAATCTTCAGTTTGTGTTATGGTTCAGTTGTATTAAAGTTACTATAACAAGGGTGTCTGGCTGGGTCAGTCCGTTGAGCGTCCGACTTCAGCTCAGGTCATGATCTCACGGTTCATAGGTTCGAGCCCTGCATCAGGTTCTGTGCTGACAGTTAGCTCAGAGCCTGGTGCCTGTTTCAGATTCTGTGTCTCTCTCTCTCTCTCTGACCCTCCCCTGCTCATGCTCTCTCTCTCTCTCAGAAATAAATAAAACATTTTTTAAAAAGTTACTATAACAAATGTATATAGGCTTAAACATAATACATACTGATTTTTGACTGATTTGCCATCCAATTTTGGTGTTACTGATCCATGGGTGGTTCTATTCCACATGTTGAGTCAAGGACACAGATTTTTTTCTCCATCCAGTTTTTTATTTCCCAGGACCCTATTATCAGCATGTAGCTATGGGGAAGAGACACAACTGTCCCCTAAAATATTTTAGACTGAAAGAGTACATATGACTTCTATTCATATTACAGTGATAAGAATTTCTCACAAGGGCAGTACTAGCCATGGGAAATGGAGGCTTATTCATGTAGTCCTTGGAAGGACAGCCACTTTTTAGCTACAATTGTATACCATGAAGGGAAGATTGCAAATTGGTAGACAACTACATACACCTACCATTAAAAATATATACCAAGGTATCCATGATAATTACAAATAACCCCTAATAAAGATTAGTTTTTGACTAATTATGGTGTATTTAAGTTCTAAAAAGCTTAACTGACACCAAGAACCATTTTTTTAATTTCAGACTTTCAATTTTTTTTAATGTTTTATTTATTTCTGAGAGAGAGAGAGAGAAAGAGAGAGAGAGACAGCGTGAGCAGGGGAGGGTCAGAGAGAGAGGGAGATACAGAATCTGAAACAGGCTCCAGGCTCTGAGCTGGCAGTCAGCACAGAGCCAGACATGGGGCTTGAACCCACGAACTGTGAGATCATGACCTGAGCCGAAGTCAGACCCTTAACCGACTGAGCCACCCAGACACCCCCAGACTTTCAGATATTAATAACAGCATCTGCCTAAAATGGATGTATATGTGAATCATAGCATATCTGTACTAAAGTAGAAGTTATTGATTGTTTTTTTAAATGGTGCTTAGATGGACTTATATGTGACCTTCCCAGCCTCATTTTTCTTTACTATGGACAGTCACCCTTCTCTGAACAGGCCATTACTCTCTCACACATGTACAGGATGATAGAATGAATTCATTTTCTTTACCTGATAAACTCCATGTTTCCCTTAAATGGACCACTCAACTATTCCTTACTCTATAAAACATTCAACGACATTAGACAGAATACATTTCCACACTGCACTCCTACAATACAAAGCATTAAGTAACTAGTGGCAAACTTAAAAGAAATTAAAATGACTCATTCTAAGGAATAATGCTTAATATTACTCACTGGGGCAGATTACATTTTTCAAAAGTGGCCAAAGGAGTATTGTGATCTTACATGATCTTACAGAAATGGGGCGGGGCGCCTGGGTGGCTCAGTCAGTTAAGCATCCTACTTCAGCTCAGGTCATGATCTCACAGTCTGTGAGTTCGAGCTGGCAGCTGGCTCTGTGCTGCCGGCTTGGAGCCTGGAGCCTGCTTCAGATTCTGTGTCTCCCTCTCCCTTTTCCTCTCCCTCCCTACTCTCTCTAAAAAAAGGAAGGAAGGAAGGAAGGAAGGAAGGAAGGAAGGAAGGAAGNAAGGAAGGAAGGAAGGAAGGAAGGAAGGAAGGAAGAAAGGAAGGAAGGAAGGAAGGAAGGAAGGAAGGAAGGAAGGAAGGAAGGAAGGAAGGAAATGGGGCAGAGTCTGTGCAGAATTCTGTGCTTCAAGGAATATATAGAAATTGTTGGAGACCAGCTCTGGTCAGGTCCAGGGGTCCCTGAAGGATGGAAGGTGTTGGCGAGAGAGGGAGGACAGACCCACGAGAATCTTTCTGGTCACCAGGCAGACATCTCCTCTCTGACTGGGGCTCAACTTTATTTTATAATGAAGTGTTTGGGGGACGGCACAGAAGTGGTATTTGCCTTAGACAATGATTTCTGATGACAAACTTCTTTGATATGTAAGAATTTCCCAGAACACAGATTTGTAGAAGACTCATGCATAACCTCTATCAATAGTGAGATAGGTGATTTAGATGCTTATCCTATGGGGAAGTAGGTATCTTTAGCATACAAGACAATGTTTTTAACATAAAAGAGTGAAGTTACTTCTCTGTGAGCAGGGGTCAAACAGGTCTTTCAGGAAACACCTCTGCTCCCATAATCACAAAAGAAGAAGTTCCTCAATAGTTTCTTCCACAGGGAGCAATCAGCATATTCAAGGCCAGAATACGTCACTCCAAATACTTGATAACAAATGCCTTGGGGTGGGGGGCGGCCAGTGCTCCAAGGAGAAACAATTGGGTGAGGGTGGATATCTGCCCTTAACTCTAAATTAGGCTCTTTGTCTCAGGGATAGACTCAAGTCCCCTTTATTATGTAAGTCTTGGATCTGCAAGGCCTTTAGGAAGAGCCTTTTAACAATCATCCACAATGTTTTCATCTTAAATCTCTTTGGAAAATTCAGAGACATGCCTTTCCTTATGAGCAATCTGTGTGGGGAATATTGGTCTGATCTGGAATATTGTGAGGCCTGGTCAATACCAGCAGCCTCATTTCCAACATGAGTCAGTAGTAGCAGAAGGAGATACCAGTTTTCGTTTCTCATGGCAGGAGCTATACAAACACTACCATTTCCTCGCTGAGACTGTCATCCAGCGAGGCCAGTGCAGCTGCCAGCAAGAAATAATGCTGTATTACTTCTTAGTTTAGGTCATAAAGATAGCATGGCTTCTGTCTCTCTCTCTCTTTCCCAAACACTCTTTTTCCCTTGCAGAACATTTGCCCCTGAAGATCAGCCACCATTCTGAGAGAAAACCTTAAGTAGTCCTCCGAAAGAGAACACATGAAAAGAGAAACTGGAGGGGTGCCTGGGTGGTTCATATGGTTAAGTGCCCAACTTGTGCTTTTGGCTCAGGTCATGATCTCACGGTTTGTGGATTGAGCCCTGTGTTGGGCTGTGGGCTGACAGTGCAGAGCCTGCTTGGGATTCTCTCTCCCTCTCTCTCTGCCCCTCCCCAGCTTGTACACAGTGCACTCTCCCTCTCAAAATAAATAACTTTTTTTAAAAAAGGAGCAACTGAGGACTTGTAGCCAGTAACACCAACACTTAGACATGTGCATGAACTTGACTTCAGATGATTCCAGCCTCCAGGCTTCCAGTCTCCTTTCTGTGCCCCAAGACCTTATGGAATAGAGAGAAAGCAACCTTGCTATGAATTCAACCCTGTCTGAATTCCTTGCCTTCAAAAATCTGAGCATAATAAAAAGTTGTTTTATGCCACTAGGGTTTGGAATAACTTGTTAAATAGCTAGAATTACTAATATACCCATTTTAGATACAAAAGCCAGGTAGACTGACATACTTTGGATGTTTATTAAATATCAAGAAGAATTAGAGATATTATGGGATCAGTGAAGAGCTTAGCTAAGAATGACTAACACATACAATGGACTTAGCTATAAACACATTACAATATTGATAATATAAGTATAAGATATCCAAAATCAACAAATTCAAAACCTTCGTGTTCTAATAATAATTTATAATTATCTTTTCAATAACGAATTATGGTGCACAAAAGGAAAATGTCTTTATTTTGATCACATTCAGGTATTTTCTAAGTTTTATTCCTTCCCAATAGGTCCATTCTTTGATTTTTTTTTTTTTTACCACATGTAAATTTATATTGGGCTATCCCTATCATGTATAAGACCCATATCCTCAGTCTTCATTAATAAACATCACAAAATTCACTAAAAATAATTTCAATCAATTGATTACAAGCAGACTGATTGCCTCTAACAGTTTCTGTGAAAGAGCTAGCCACTTACTACCGGTTAGCTTTCGAGTGGCTGTCCTTTGTATCTTTGTGACCTGGTAGCTTTCTGATCTTAGTTCTAAGCCCAGGGTCAGGATACTGTGTTCTGCCTATGCTGTGCTGATGGTCAGGATTAAATCTCATTTTGTTAGGCAATGAAAAGTACCTTTCTGTGTTATAAGCTAATGATTGACTTTTCCTATTGGATGGCACAGAAATGCTGACCCTGTCTGTACTGCATTGTTAAATGCAGGTCCTGGCTGAGGAAACTTTGGATGCCATCTCTTTCACTCAGTCACCTCTGCAGTAGGGACTATCAAACCCAATTATTTTTTATTTTGTTGTTATCCACTTGGCTAGAATCTCAGCTCCATAAGAGCAGAAAGCCTCCCCCATCATCATGTTCACAATGCTAAGGACAATTTCTCTTATACAGGAGACACTCAACAACTATTTTTAAATGAATCTTTTATATGGAAATCTTGAAGTTAAAATTAGTATCTGGCAATAACACTGTTCTTTTAATTCTCCCCAATTATTCACTCTGCAATTGTTCTTTAACCTTTTCAGACATCCAGGTTTAAACTCCTCTCCTTTCTCTCAAACTATAAACTCTGCCATATGTTCTTTTATACTCCTCAAATACTTTACTCTCTTTCTTTCATTCCAATACAACCATCTTTTCATTGAAATAGTCACCTACTTATGCTAAATGTGACTGGCATTAATTGATATTTTTATATTTTATCACTGCACCACATTCTAAGTTTTGATAGTTTTAATTTTGCCTTGATGTTTTCGCTTACATTGATTCCAGTTATACCACTCTGTTTTTCCTGTTACCTCACCAACCACTTCTTAATTTTTGTAACAGGTTTGATTTTCTCTTATTATAACTTCAGCGTTTGCTCTTTCTTTGTGTTATATACTGTTTTTCCTCTCTCCATGCTATACCTTTCTCTGCATGATATTGACTGTATCCTGTTTTAAGTATCATATCTGAATGCTATGAAATTCTAAATTCAAATGCTCATCCCAGATCTATATAATGGATTCCAGACTTCTATATCCAGCTACCTAATGGACATCTACATTTGGGTTTTCCACAGTTCTTACAATTCATCTCAGTTCTTACAAGTTCCAATTATTACAAATTCTAAGATGACCTCATAATTTACATATCTCCTAAACTCTGTTCATGCCTCTATGCCTTAAATACTTAAAGCATTTAAAAAACATTTTTGGGGGCGCCTGGGTGGCTTAGTCGGTTAAGCGTCCGACTTTCGCTTGGGTCATGATCTCACGGTTCGTGGGTTCAAGCCCCGCGTCAGGCTCTGTGCTGACAGCCAGCTCAGAGCCTGGAGCCTGTTTCCAGTTCTGTGTCTCCCTCTCTCTCTGACCCTCCCCGGCTCATGCTGTCTCTCTCTCTCCTAGAAATAAATAAAAAACATTTAAAAAAATTTTAAAAAACATTTTTGTGGTTTTGATATTTCTAAACCAGACTTAAATACAGGAAATTTTGGTAAAATTGTGCAAAATGCATTCTCTACATATGTTGCCAGGAATCAGGGCACAGACTCCCATCTGTCCTAAGGAGCCAACGTGCAATCAGTGAGAACCTTGAATTCCTACTTTTCAAGTCTCAAAAGGAATCACCCTCAAGTTATCCACTATACCCCTGGGATCTTCAGCATATTTCCAATGCTATTTTACAAAATGCAAAAAGTTTCCTAAAAACATCTTTTTGTTCAGTCTTATCATATATCTCAGACAAAATAATCTTGATGAGAAAGAATCCAGAAAGGAGAAAATAGACAGACATCAAGTAAAACATAATTTAACATTTTAATTAATTGTTTTCTCATATTTACAGAAACTTAATATTTTAACAAAATATTTTGTAAGTTTATTTATTTTGTGAGAGAGAGAGAGAAAGTGCACATGTGAGAGCAAGCAGGGGGAAGGGTAGAGAGAGAACCCCAAGCAGGCTCTGAGATGTCAGCACAAAGTTCAATGTGGGGCTTGAACTCACAAACTATGAGATCATATCCTGATTCGAAATCAAGAGTTGGACACTTAACTGACTGGGCAGTTAAGCAAAGGCACCATGATGGGGAAGGGTGGTGGTGCAAATGCACCCAGAAGAGATAGAGGGGCAAAAGCCCCCAATATACAGGTATATGAAGCAAGCAAGATTAGGCATTCAGGGCAAAAATGCCCCCCCCCCCCCCAATTTAGTACTATAGCAGAAAGCTGCTTTCACAGAAAGGAAGGACCAAATTAGGTAAACAGGTAAATAGGGCTATAGACCACTGCCTTGCAGGTGATGCTGGTAGAGTGGAGCTGATTTACAAAAGAAAAGGTACCTTGTTAACCCTGAAGTTATTTGCCCTATCTGTCTTATCCCTTAGGCTAGCTAAGATAAACAGACCAGGCACCTCCTGTCTCCCTTAAACAACCATCTGCCTATCTGCCCAGTGCCAGGATTTTGTTTTCTATTGACCCAAACCCCAAACTCTATATCTTCAAAACCCCTTTCCCTCATCTCCATGAGTTGATGTTCACAAATTCATTGTCCGTTTGTGCATACCCATCACGTTTGTAAGCCTTCTGATGTTAATAAATACAGGGCGAGGACCCTTATTTGGAGCTCTTATTTTTTTCCCAGACATTAGCTATCTCTTGCATTTAATCCTGCATTCTGCTTTCTTGCTAGACAGGAGAGAACTTTAGACCCAGAGTCTATGACACCCCAACAGAAATATTTTAAGTTAACACGGGAAGCCTATAATACTTTTATTGTTTCTTTGAAAGGATCTCCCAATCACTGATGTGTGGAGAAACATAAATATACTTTCTATATCTCTCACATGAAAGATGTTAGGGAAGGACTGTAAACCACCAAAGATACACTCTAGACCTCACTGCTCTCCCATTCCATGGCACATGAGCCAAACTGCAGCTGTAGATTTGCTTTTTCAAGTCCACAATCCATTACCCAGACCACATACAGAGAGGTATTTTGGAATTTAATTTTTTCTTCAGATTTTACAAAGATAACATGGGTCATACACTAAATATTGTTACTAAACAACTCTGACAGTATCTGAGATCACACTCTATAATCATAAGTAATCATATGACTTCAACCAAGATAAGTAAAGACTTAAACAGCTACATGTAAATTCAGGTCATGTTTTCTAACTAAATAGAATTTTATCATACTGAAACATAATTCATGTTATATTTTGGGGGACTTTTAAATTTTCAGCCTGCAGAAAAATGTGAATCTCTATCTCTTGAGAATCAGAATGCAGTGAATAATAATGAAAATGAAGATCAAGAACTTCAACATATAATTGAAAATGTAAGTATATAATCCTTGTACTGCATAAAGTGTGTTAAATCAAACTAGAAATAATTACCTTGCTGGAATTTACTTTTAAAGTCACAAGAAAATAGGACAAAGAAAAATGGGAGGAAAGGAAAGCTAGAATACATTCATTAAAGTTCAAAGTCGTTAGTTCTTGAGTATAATCCTGGTTTAGATAAAGTACTCAGCTATTTAGTGTTTCACATACTTAATTCCTAAAATGGAAAATTATCCCTGTTATTTTTACCTCTAGGAAAAACCACCTAATCTCCAAGTATGTATAGTTGAATGTGAAGGTCATGGACTAAGGACAACAATTTTTTTGTGATGACTATGAAATTTAATTAAAGTATACTTCTGTACTTATTTGGAAGAAATTAAGTTTTCATGAGTTTATAATAAAATTAAGAAATTCTACTTCGTAGGAAACATAATTGTTTTTATTAAAATATAACATTAAAATATTATTCTGAAAAAATATTTCTCTAGATTTTTAAATGTTTAGAAATATTCAAAAGTTACAAGATCATGGCAGGTTTAAAAGACTAATGAATATTACTAGCTTAAGCAATGCTATCAGTTTAGTTTTATATAGAAGAACTTGATTTAAAATGTCAGATTGATGTCTTTATCACAGAGCATGAAAGGATTTTAGTGGAATTTTTTCCTTTTGTTTTCTAGATGAAACTATTTGACATCTCACCAGTTTGTGGTTTAATTGAATGATAATTTGATTTCAATTCAAGATTTTACATGCCTTCCTTAATGTTGCCTTAAATTCCACATGTTCTTTGTAGTTTGAAGCATTAGAGACCCACTTTTATACATCTTATTTTATCTCTAAAATAATCCTTAAGTCTGGTTTTATTTTTTCATTCCATCTTCCATTGCCATAACATATGACCTTACCGCTATCACTTCAATTCCTGTGACCATTACTGATGGATATATTATTATTTTTTTTTTTTTACAAATAGTTTATTGTCAAATTAGTTTCCACATAACACTCAGTGCTCATCCCCACAAGTGTCCTCCTCCATGCCCATCACCCCTCCCCCCCACATCCATCAGTCCTCAGTTTTTGTCAGCATTCAAGAGTCTCTCATGGTTTGCCTCTCTCCCTTTCCCCCACCATTTCCGCCCTTCTTCTCCCCCTTGTTCCTCCGTCAAGTTCCTCCTAATCCTCCTATACGTGCAAACATATGATATTTGTCCTTCTCTGCCTGACTTATTTCGCTCAGCATAACACCCTCAAGGTCCATCCATGTGGCTACACATGGCCAGATTTCATTGTTTCTCATTGCCATGTAGTATTCCATGGTATAGATAAACCACATCTTCTTGATCCATTCATCTGTTGATGGACACTTAGGCTCTTTCCATGTTTTAGCTATTGTGGAGAGTGCTGCTATGAACATTGGGGTCCATGTGCTCCTATGCCTCAGCATTTCTGTAACTGATGGATATATTCTATAATTCTTAGAGGCCTCTGCCCATGGAAAGAAATAAATGCAAAAATACATGTTTTACCCAATACTGAACTATTGAAAATATTCACCCAAAAACAAAACTTTGTGTATTTGTCAGGGTTCTTCAAAGAAATGCAATCAATAAGATATTTTTGGAAATACATATAAAAGGAATTGGTTCATGAAGTTAACAAGGTCATAAAGTTCCACAGTATGAGGTCTGAAAGCTGGAGAGACAGAAACCTGATGGTGTAATTCAGTCTGAGACTGAAGGCCTGAAAACCAGGGAAAACAAAGGTTTTAAGACCCAGTCTAAGGCTGAAGTTCTGAGCACTAGCAGTTCTGATGGCCGAGCAGATAAAAGATGGATATCCCAGCTCAACAAGACAGAAACTGTGCCTTCCTTTGCCTTTTTCTTTTATTCAGATGTAGGTCCACATTGGTGAGGGACGGTATCTTCACTCAGTCTACTGAAGCAAACGCTAATCTTCTAGAAACACCCTCACATACACCCAGAGATAATGTTTTACCAGCTCTCTGGGCATCTCTTAGTCAAGTTGACACACAAAATTAAACACCACATTTTGAAAATCAAAAAAGTAATATTTATTTTGTTTTAAAATATCAAAAGAATATAGGGGAAGCTTTGGCTCTTGGTTTGGGCTCATGTCACAATCTCACAATCTGTGAGTTTGAATCTGCTGTCCGCTCAGAACCTGCTTGGAATTCTATCTCCTCTTCTCTCTCTGCCCTTTCTGCATTCTCTCTCACTCTAAAAATAAATAAGTAATCTACAATAAATGAATAAATAAATAAAACCTAAAATATTTTTAAAATTTGATAAATTCCAATCAAATTAATCTGAAATTGTAAATTTTTGCAGGTGGTTGTTTTGGACAGATCAAACACAAGAAAATACATAGTTAATATTCAAGAAAAAAGTACACTGTCACAAGAGAACCTGTAGGTGCTAAAATGTTAATAAGGCAATATTAACATATTTAGTCAATAATTTTGACAGCCTAGGACAGGGAGAGCTCTAGGCCAAATGTACCTATTGCCTATTTTTGTACAGCTTACTGGCTAATGTTAAATGATTGAAAAATAATCAATAGAAGAATAATATTTTGACCTGTGAAAATTACATGAAATTTAAATTTTGGTGCCCATAAATACAATTTCATAGAACACAGCCACATGTATTCATTTATATATTGTTGATGGCTGCTTTTATGCTATAATGGCAGCGTTGAGTAGAAGCTTCACACGCATATATGGTGATCTCTTACTGTGCTCTTACGCAAAACACAAATTAGAGAAACATTTGTCATTCTACAGTGTCTCAAGTTGGATTCCAAATGAAATGTAATCTTCCAGGAAAGAATTAATGCTTCTTATTAGTCAATTTGTGTTAAAAAGTGTAGTAGATCTGTATTACAAAATGATAATCTATTGTTAGTATACTTTGAATTTGTCTCTTGTTATGGAAGTATTTAATTACCTTGAGTTGAGTAGTTAATTACCTTGTACTATTTAATTACCTTGTAGTTGAGTCTTGGCCTACACAGCCTAAAATATTTACTATCTGACCACTTAGAGAAAAAAAATGCTGACTTCTGGCAAAGATGAAAGAAATTACTTGAAATATATATATTAGCAAGCAAATGTTACAAATAGAAAATTGGAAAAGCCTTCTATCTATCTAATAAAGTGAATTTATAATTCATTTCACAAACAACATTTTAAGCCAAAGATGGCTTCACTGGATAAAAATTCCATGAAACATTTAAGGAAAACTAAATGTATTTAAATACAATTTATTTATGGAATGCCTGGGAGGCTCAGTCATTAAACACATGACTTTAGCTCAGGTCATGATCTCTCGGTTCAAGAGTTCGAGCCCTGAGTAGGGTTCTGTGCTGACAGCTGGGAGCCTGGAGCCTACTTTGGATTCTGTGTCTCCCTTTCTCTCTCTGCCCCTCCCACCCCTGCTCATGTTTTGTTTCTCTTTCTCTCAAAAACAAATAAACATTAATTTAAAAAAGGAAAATATATTAAGAAAAAATACATGTTTGTGTACAATTATCAACACAAACTCTCTCATAAATTAAAGTGGATCACTTCTCGGCTCATATTATAAGGCAATAACTCTGACCAGACCAAAAAACAAATCATAAGAGGGGCGCCTGGGTGGCTTGGTCGGTTGGGCGTCCGACTTTCGCTTAGGTCATGATCTCGCGGTTCATGGGTTCGAGCCCCGCATCGGGCTCTGTGCTGACTGCCAGCTCAGAGCCTGGAGCCTGTTTCAGAGTCTGTATCTCCCTCTCTCTCTGACCCTCCCCTGCTCATGCTGTCTCTCTCTCTCTCATAAAAATAAATAAAAATATTTAAAAAAAAACAAATCACAAGAAAGGAAAACTATAGAATAATAACTTTCATAAATCTCAACCAAAAAGACAAAATTAACAAATGAGATCCAGCCATATATAATTGAATAAGATATCATATCGAAGTTGAGTTTATTTAAGTAAAGCAAGTTTGGGTTAACTGAAAAAAAAATAATGTAATCGACCATATTAAAAAAAAAAAGAAAGAGAAAAACTTGATGGCCTTTTCAATAAATGAAAAAATTTGATTAATTCAATTATCATTCATGATAAAATCTCAGCAAAGGGGTACTATAATGGAGCTTACTGTGTCTCATTAAAGATGATCCCATTTGACACCTATCATCACGCTGAACCGTGAAATGCTCAATGGTTTCTCCTTAAGATTGAGAATAAGCTAGAAAAGCCCACTCACACTTCTTTCTATTCCAATCTGTTCTATACATTTATATGATTCTCCTCATGTGAAGGCAACCCTGCCTCGATCGCTGTATCTTTCTATTTAGCACACCTTCAAATTAAGTATGAATCCTCAAATTTGTTATTTTGTTAAAAGTATTTTGGGGGTCATACTAGGATACTTTGTCTTTCTATATAAATGTTAGAGTAAATGGCCAATTGCTTAAAAAAGAAGAAACCTATGGGAATTTTTACTAGTATTGTGATAAATCTGTAGATGTATTTGGTGAGAATTAGCATCTTAACATTCTTGAGTCTTCTGATTCATGAACATATCATCTCTTTCCTTATATTTACTTAGGCTTTGAAAACATAGAATTCAGAAGTGTATAGTGTTCAGTGTACAAATCTTGCACATATTTTGTTAAATTTAATGCTAAATATTTCACACTTGGGTATTGTCTGATAGTGTTTACATTTAATGCATCAAATTTTTCATTGCTAGTATTTAGAAATAATGACCTTTGTGTAATAACCTAGTATTTTGCATTCTTATTAAATTCACTCATTATTTCTAGGGGGTATTTTTTTAGATTAGTTAATATTTTTTATATGGGCAGTTTTTATTCTGTTACATTCTTATTTCTTTCATTTCTTTTGGTGCATTATTGCATTGTCTGGGATGATCATATGACACATAACAATATTACATTCTATCTATATTTCTGCCTTCTTCAGTGTTCCATGTAGCATATAAAATATTTTCTTATGTTTGTGGACTGCTGATCTCTACTCTGATCCCACATATTTCCTTATTGTTTACTATTTTTACTTCTTAATTGATTCTATTTTTTCATTTATTTTTATATTTGAGAGAGAGAAATGGTGTGGGTATGAGTGGGGGAATGGGACAAAGAGAGAGAGAGAGAGAGAGAGAGAGAGAATGAATGAATGAATCTTAAGCAGGCTCCACACTCAGTGCAGAGGCTGATGCACGGCTGGATCCCATGATCTTGGGATCATGACCGGAGCCAAAATCAGGAGTTGGACGCTCAATCCACTGAGCCACCCAGGCATCCCTTTACTTCTTGAAGACAATGTATAGATAAAGGGAGATTTGAACTGTGAAATTTTATTGTAGTACTTATTATACACCCTCAATACTCTAGCCTCATCTCCTACCACTTTCCTCCTTGTTCTACTTTCACAGTGAATTTGTTGTTTACCTAGACATGCCAGGTACTCTCTCAATTCTGAATCTTCGCCTTTGCTGTTCTTTCTGCATGGAGCACACTTGCCCTAAATAGCCATATAACACATCCCCTTGCTTCTTTCTGGTCCTTCCTCATGTTTCCTTATCAGTGAAATCTACCCTGACTGCTCTATATAAACATACCAATTCCTTTCCAGAGGCTCACTTAGACCCCTGACATTCCTGATTTTTCTCAATGCCATTTATTAACATTTAGAGTATTATTATATTTATTTTCTCTCCTTATTGGAATTGAGCATCATAATAGGGACAATATATATTTTGTTCATTGTAGCATCCTCATCAATTAAAATAGTGTCTGACAAATTATAGATGCTCAGTAAATATTTTGTGGACGAATGAATGAATGAATAATGTATCTATCATTCCTATGAGAACGCAAAATGTGTTTTGTGTATTTATTCAGTATATTAACAAGTGCTAGTTATGGTCAATGCAAGGGCAAGATAATTTTAGGATTTATAGAATTATTTTTGAAAATACAGTATTTTGAAAGTGAAACATGTACAGAAACTGTATAAAGAAAATGAAGCATAGAACACTTATTTTAAAAAGTGGAATTAATAGCATGTATTTCATGAATTGGTAGTGGAAAAGATAGCAAAAAAATATTATTTCTTATGTCCTTTATGAAACTCAAAGCTGTTGCTTTCTATGGGCCAGATTTTGACATACAAGAAATTATATTCCATATTTTCCAATGCTAAAGGAAATTTATCAGACCTTATCTAGACCAGAAGGAAAAAACTCACTTAATTCTTTCAGTGAATAAGTGAATATGATATACCCCACTTTCATTTTTTACAACTCAGTTTAATTTAGATACCATAAAATGACCAGATTTTTTAAGCTATTGAAGTGATTAGCCACATGGTCATCAGCAGTGGTGAAGTAATTATAGAAACATAACTAGGTTTAAAGGAGATAGCATTGTTGCATCGTGATGGATATACTCAGCGGGAGACACAGTATATTTCTTCTGGTCAGAGATGCACTTTTAATTTTTTTTTAAAAAATAATTTAATGCTTATTTTTGAGAGAGACAAGAGAGACAGAGAGATAGAGCATGAGCTGGGGAGGGCCTGAGAGAGAGGGAGACACAGGATCTGAAGCAGGATCCAGGCTCTGAGCTGTCAGCACAGAGCCTACACCGAGCTCAAAGCCACTAGCCATGAGATCATGACCTGAGCCAAAGTCAGACGCTTAACTGACTGAGCCACCCAGGTGCCCCTTTGGAGGCCCCCCAAGATTTTTATAAGATCATACAGTTGCCGCATGCTGTGTGGCAAATTCCCTCCAAGCTCCAAGATGAGTTGTCTGTATCATTGCTCTTTTATCATTGTTTAGAAGAACTGACATGTAGATTTTTAAACCTATATAATACTTTTAAAATAAAATGTTAACAATAGTAGGAACTTATCAGCAAGGACATATATTTTTCCCTGGACATGGAAAGGAAAGGTGATAAGAGCAGAGGAGGAATGGAGGTAACTCTCAAGAGATTCTTTGTCTTCTGTTTTATAGGATCCAAGAAAATCTACTTCCAAGTAAAACATGTAAACCTGCAAGGAAAAAGACACTGCAATTATGTACCTATAATAAGGTCTATGCATATATGTTTGCCTAGGTAAATATGAAAATAAGACATGTTAAAAATTTAAAAATAGAAAACAAGATTTTATTTCATTTTGATTTGTATCTCAGAAGGATAGAACCATATTAAAAGAAAAAGAAGCAGAAGAAAAAAAAAAGGAGGCATGAAATATCTTACCATTGTTATTACACTGTTTCTGAGTGGGGAAAAATATATGTATACATGTACACACACACACATTCATTAATATACAGTGGGTAAGAAAATATAACAGAAGGTAAATTATTTTTCCAAAAACTGAGGCATTATTTAGCAAGGCAAAAAGTTTACTTATCATTTTCAAATATAATTATAGCTTTTTCTACAGCTAGCTCCACATACTCTTGTTCAGTTTTGCCTAAACTAACATTATTCAGCATTTTACGGGTAATAATAGTTCTAGGATAATTATGTAGATAGAGTACTTTTATTATTATTAAAGTTTTCTAGGATTTAGAAATTTCTCATTTAATATCTTTGTCTCAATTTGTTACTGCCCATTGAGAAGTTCTAGTCAATTCTAGGTTAGAACTGAGTAAAAATGAATCAAAATTGAAAATAAAAGTTAAATTTCAGAGTTATAACTATCTGGTTTTCAATATATGAATATTTTAAAGGATCTTCAGGAAACATATTTTTCTTAAAAGCACCTGTATAAAATCATCTAGTATAAAAATATTGATACAGGTTTATGTAAAGAAATGTATTTTGTCTTTATAAAGGAACTAAAGGTCTTTGACATAATTATTATAGTCTTATAATAATGATAGTATATTTTTATGATTAATAATAGTTATGAACTATTTTGTGGAAACCAGGGAGATTGGAAAAATAGAAGTAAATCTCAATGAACAAGTTGGTTAACCTAGAAGCAGAAATATAAAGGTCAACATTAGCATTTTTGGGTAGATATATTAAGATCTTTTATTCTTTTACTCAATTTGTTTAAATATTTTCATGTTAAAAAGTCAGAGTGATTCATATTAAAATTTTATAATAGAGTTTGTCTTCCACAAGCACGGGATAACAAATTACCTCAACCATAGAGAGCAACCAGAGTTGACAATAAAATTAGATTTTGTAAATGAACTATGACATGTTCATCTTTGATAATCTAGATTTCAATTTCAAGGAGCAACCTCATATACCCAATATGGTAGCACATATTAATGGCCTCTCAGATATGTCTACATCCAAATCCCTGGAACCTGTACATATTACTTCCACAGCAAAGGACGAATAAGGTAGGAAATAGAATTAAGGTGTTAATCAATTGTTTAGCTCAAGGAGATTGTCCTGGTGGGTCCAATGTAATTATAAGGGTCTTTAATGTAAAAAAGGGAGGCAGGAGTTTCAGTGCTTGGGTGTTGCTATATGAGAAAGATTCCACCAGGTATTATTGACTTTGATGCTGGAAAGGGATCAGGAACCAAAACCTTTGGTTTTGGCGAGCAGCCTCTAAAACCTGGAAAATACAAGGAATTGGATTCTCTCCTGGGCTTTCCATAAAGAAATATAGTCTTCCTGACACCTGGATTTTAGCCCCATGAGATAGACCCATATAAGATTTCTAACCTACAGGACTGTAAGATAATAAGGATAATATAGGGGAGCCTAGTGGCTCAGTTGGTTAAGCGTCCGACTTTGGCCCAGGTCATGATCTCACAGTTTGTGAGTTTGAGCCCCACATCAGACTCTCTGCTGTCAACATGATGCCCTCTTTGATCCTCTCCCCCCTCTCTACTGCTCCTGCCTCTCTTGTGTTCTCTCTCTCAAAAATAAACATATACAATTAATTTTTAAAAAAAGAAAAGTATATATTTGTTACTAAGTTTATGATAACTTGCTACAGCAGAAAAAAGAAACTAATGCATTTACCAAAAACAGATATTAAAGAAAAGAAAACATTTGTGGACACCTGGATGACTCAGTCAGTTAAGTATCTATCTGACTCTGGATTTTGACCCAAGTCATGATCTCAGCACCATGAGATCGAACCATCATGTCAGGCTCTGAGGACACAGCTGGGGGCCTGCTTGGAATTTTCTCTCTCGCACTCTCTCTCTGCTCTTTCCTTGCTTGCATGCTCTTTCTCTCTCCCTCAAAATAATTTTACAAAAAAGTTTGCTATGAGCTAAATTTATATTCTAATTTTATTTTGTATAAATTAATATATAATAAATTAATATATAATAAAGTATAAAACTTAAATCTATTTTATATATTTTTAAAAATTTTTTTAATGTTTGTTTGTTTGGGAGAGAAAAAGAAAGAGAAAACATGAGCAGTGGAGGGCCAGAAAGAGAGAGAGACACAGAATCTGAAGCAGGCTCCAGGCTCTGAGCTGTCAGCACAGAGCCCGATGCAGAGCTCGAACTCATCAACCATGAGGTCATGACATGAGCCAAAGTCAGACGCTTCACCAACTGAGCCACTTAGGTGCACCTCAAATATATTTTTCATATCTACTCATGTTTTGAGACTCTCACCTCCTTTATCAGACCTTTCTGAAAAATTCAAGATAAGCCTAGCATTTCACATTTTCTAGGTTTACATGAAATTAAAAAGAAAATTTGGAAGTGTAATATGTAACATCTGCATAATCAAGTACATATGTCTTAAGTGAACATTCAGTGAATCCTTAAATTTTGAATCATTTACAGCATTAACTGTTTTTTAGAATCTCAGCTAGATTTAGAATATTATCAGAAATCTCAGAAGCCATTTACATTCTTCTTACCAGAAGATACTCTAGCCAAAGGTAACTACTACTCTGAATTTTAGCACCTTAGATTTATTTTGATAGTTTTTGAACCTTATACATAAATGGAATCATATAGTATGTACTTTTTTTAACCTGGGGTCTTTTACTCAATATTATATCTGTATTAATTATCTATGTTGCTTCATGTAGTTCATTTTTCTGATTGTTGTATGTTATTTTGATGTATGAATATGCCACGATGCAGAAGGAATTAAAGTTGCTAACCAATTACCTTTAACATAGAAATTTATCCTGAATTATCTAGTGAGCCCAGAGTAATCACAGGTATTTAAATGTGGAAACAAACACATCCATATACACATGATCTATTGAGATTATTAATGAGTCAAATCTTTAAATCATTTTGGGGAGAGTTGACATCTTCACAATATTCAGCTTTCTAGTATATGCTTTTCAATCTATGGAACTCTATAACCATAACCTCCAATTATTTAGGCTTTTAATTTATCTCACACATCTTTATATGTTTTTTTCCTTGTGCTTTCTGTTCAAAAGAAAACACAAAGATAAAAAATTCATAGAGAAGACACTGTTCCCTTAGATTTGTAAATATTTTTCTTTGGGTTTATGGTATTCTGTCAAAAACCATTTTCTGAGATAATAAGAAAACTATAAATAAACTGCAATTGAACACACACACACACACACACACACACACACATCTCAAGTGGCAAATTTACTCTTTTGTTATATCCTTCTTTGAATGTAAAGGGAAAACATTTTTATAGTGTAAATTAAACTTTCCTAGACTATCTCAAACATTGCCAATGCAAACTTTAGCTTCTATGCGTGAAATAGTTGCTTGACAAATAACATCAACGTGTAAAATGTATTTTTATTATATTAAATTATATGATAAAAAGGTAAACAGTGTAATTTTTTGCTTTTTGTTTCCTATTTTTGTTTTCTAACTCAGTATATATATATACATATACATATATATGTATATGTATATATATGTATATGTATATATATAGTGTATACTTTGTGTATATATATATTACTTTTACATGAAATATGTGCTGAGGATATTAATACTCAACTGATCTTTCATNATAATTTTTTTAAAAGTACATAGGACAAATTCAGAAACCACAAGCTGAAAGAGACTGAGCTTTCATCAGCCTGAATTCCAGGATGCCTATGTGAACCAGAAAACTTTCCCACATACCTGATTCTGTAAGCTTCTATCAGAAACACCATGGCCAAGAAGCAAGTGTCTATCAAATTAGCTCTTTCACATTTCAGGGTTTACATATTTTATAGTATGTAGTGTATAATATTTTGTATTTAATTTATATAGTATTTTGCATTTAGTTTGTTACCCATATAAAATCTTTTTTTATATTTAAAAATGTAAAATCTACACTTTTTAAGTTTGTTTTTTTATCTTATGCTAGTTACATTTGTACATAATAGATTACAGCAGTAGCCAAAAAAAGAATAAAAAAGAGGAAAACAAGCTGTTTTAATAAACAAGTAGTTGTTTATAGTAAATTTTAGACAAAATGCATGTTGAAAAATACTCCCTTGTCTTTAAGTCTATTGCCTTTTATTATATGCTATAAATCCTAAAATTAATTAGGACTGAACAAATGATAAAAATAAAATTCCCAAACCACAGCATTTGTTTCAAAGCCAATCCAGATACACTTATATGAAATTTTATAATGCACTTTCAAGTTGAAAATAGCTTCTCTGGTATTGGAGTTTTAGAGTTTTATATTGGGGCTCTTTTCTGGAATAAAAATATATATTGTTTATAGTAGCATTCATGTGTAAAATGTAGTTCAGAATATATTCTATAAACTTAATCAAGCATACACTTTTCCATTTTAAAATGTCTGGTTCCAATTTTTTTCTTACTTTGTGGAATGGTTAAATGGCCAAGTATTCAAAAAGACTCAGGAAAATAGCATATTCATTCTTGATTTAGTTGAATCATTTTTCCTCTTTCTCTCTATCAGTATCAGAGTCATAAAAAATAAAAAGAAACATATAAGAAGTAGTTCTGTAGCTGTTACATCTCTCTTGTTAGGAGTACAACTGACAGTGGGGCCAGCATCCCAGCAGTCGCCTGGGGCTCTAGCAAAGATTAATCTGTTGAAGGATAAACCATCTTTAATACATTGCTCTTTCATAATCTCTTAGATTCCTGTGATATTACATTATATTACAACTCCTACTTCAAAGATCTCAGAGTGCCTCACAGATGTCATATATTTCTATCAGACTCCCTCCAAGGTCAAATCTGCAAAAAATTATTCCCCCCTTTTTTTGTGTGATGAGGTTTCTCTAACCATGCAGCAATTGTAATGAAATGTTCAGCATAAATAACTCTACCTGTAATCACAATTATGAGGTGGAATATGCAAAAGTAAAAAGAATCATAAGATAACTGAATTTTTAGTTGTAATAAATTTTCCAATTTAAATTATTTCATCATGATTATTAACATAACTGATGCGAAAACTTTACAAAACCTTCATTATTCAGTTATATGCATCCTTTAAAATTTATTCTCAACAAAAATAGGTTTGCTAATTTTTTTTCAAAATGAGGCAATATGTTCTCATGGAAAATGAATTTGATTTGTTTTGAATTAAATCACCTTTCTATTTTGATTCTTTTTATTTTTAAATGTTTATTTATTATTTTGAGAGAGAGAAAGACAGAGCAAGAGTGGGGGATGGGAAGAGAGAGAGAGATACAGAATCCAAAGCAACCTCCAGGCTTTGAGCTGTTATGACAGACCCCAAAAGAGGGCTCAAACCCACAAACTGTGAGATCATGACCTGAGCTGAAGTCAGATGCTAAACTGACTGAGCCATGTAGGCCCCCTTCCATTTTGTTTCTGACACTAACTAGCTATCTAATGTCACTATGAGAATCACCAATTAAATATTGAAAGTTTTGTGCACTCTATTACTGAAACTAACCAAACCCAACTGATAAAATAGGAAACTGGAAAAAATATTTATGTATACATGTGTGTATCTTTTATCTTAAAATTGCAGAAAACTAAGATCAGTATATAACAGCTACAATTTGATGAGCATCAGCTATGCATCAGAAAAAAAATGAATAAACTATTTACCAGGAAAGATAAAAGTAATATTTTGTAGGTCAGGATATTGAGAATCAAATGGGCTAAGTGACTTTTAAATTCATCTAGTAAGTGGATTAGTTTAAATGTGAATCAAAGATTACTAACCTTTAAATTTTCTGTGATACTGTAGTGTCATCTGCTATTTGCTGAATATCTCATATAGTTTTGGAGAGAACGCCAGAAATATTTATAAAATTGCCTTCAAACTAATGACATCTATGCTGAAATGCCCACTATTCTCTACCAACAGTAATAGTCTTGGGCTTGAACAAATGTGCACACTCCTGGGACACAGTAGCCCAGGTTTATTTAGTTTTAATGAAACATAGAGGACAGTCAACAGGGCACACACAACAGAATAGCAGATGTGTCCTGACTTTCAAGGCAGCTTCTGATTGTCTTCATTACTTGGCACTGAGACACACCTGATCAAGAGAGACACAGCCACGTGGATGAGAAACTCCTCAGTTTAGGGAATAGTCATCTCCGGCATCCTTTTCGGTCTTATATGGGCACATAGCCTTCTAATAATGACATGACTAGCTCCTACTATCTAGTTTAGCAACATTCTGTCAGTAACTGGTTACTTAACAATTCTACGTCATAAATTATCAATCTGAGCAGCCAGATGGCTTCATGGCAACTTCAACAGGATTGTCATTTATTTCATATCTGATACATTCTTATATATTGCATCGGGAAGGAGTACAGGAAGGATCATATGGAAGGTCAAATTATCAGGCATTCTTGAGTTTAGAAGGAAGACTATGGGACAGTTGTTTAACCATTCTTTTTCAGATCCTATCAAGCTTATGCACCTGACTTAACTGGAAATGCATAAAGCCAATTCCTTTCTGCCAAGGGCACTCATATGTGCTGCTTCTAATTCTCCTTTGAGGTGTTAGATAGTTTTCTCTTCATAAAAAGTCTATGCACATATAAGTCTAATCTGCTCTTTTCAAGTGAGAAAATGTTCTGAGGGCAAAGATCTTGTGCAAAGGAAAAAATTAAGTTAGAGACAAGGAACCTATGTCCTCATTATACTGTCCCCTGTTGAGGACATCAAGGAAATATATTGAATTCTCCAATTCTTAATCTGTATATTAGGTGGGATTGACTAGATGATATGAAAACCTATTTACAAATCATGGGGCACCTGGGTGGTTCAGATGGTTTGTGGAGAATAAGCTTAAGGATCCCCCAGGCTTACACCAATGTGTTAACAAGACATAAAGAAGTACAAAGCCATAGGATGCTCACACCTGAGTTTGGGTGTGATAAGGGAACCAAGATATAACAAGGATAAGGGAACCAAGGATAACAAGATAAGGGAACCAAGAATAGGGAGGTGCAAAGGCACCAAGAATAGAGAGGGGCTGCAGAGCCCTCAGAATAGAGAGGGAGGGGCAAAGGCACCAGAGTAGAAAGGGGTGCTGAGGCACTCAACACAAAGGTATATGAGGTAGGCAAGATTAGGCATTCAAGGCAAATGTCCCCCAATTTAGTACTATAGGAGAAAGCTTGCTTTCACAGGAAGGAAGGACCAAGTTAGGTAAATAGGTAAATTGGGATATAGACCACTCCACTGCAGGTAAAGCAGCCCAGAGTGGAGATGATTAACAAAAGAAAACGTGCCTTGTTAACTCAGAGGTCACCTGTCTCATCCCCTAAGCTAAGTAAAATAAACAGAGGCGGTGCCTCATGCCCTCTATAAACAACCTTCTGCCAGACTGCCCGGCATCAGGATTTTATTTTGGATCCCAAACCCATAACCCCAAATATCTTCAACACCCCCTTTTCCTCAAGTTAATGTTCACAGTTCCACTGTCTCTTTGTAAACATCCATCTCCATGTTTGTAAGCCTTCTAGTCCTAATAAAAACAGGGCAAGGACCCTTATTCGGGGCTCTTGTCTTTTCCCAGACATTAGCCATCTCTCTCTTATTTTAATCTTGTATCTGCTCTTTCGCTGGCTGAGAGAGAACTTTAGACTTAAAGTCTACAACATTGGTTGAGCATTCAACTTCAGCTCAGGTCATGGTCTCACGGTTCATGAGTTCGAGCTCCACATCGGGCTCTCATTGCAGAGCCTGTTTCAGATCTTATGTCTTCTTCTCTCTCTGCTCCTTCCTACCTCTCTCTTTCTCTCAAAAATAAAGAAATAAACATTAAAAATAACTATCTACAAATCAAATATTCTTTATTTCTAGCAAAACACCTCACATAGAGTATAGCATTAGCTGGGTAGGAGATTTGGGATGCATTCTATATAGAAGTATGCATTTTTGTTGCTGATGGCAGAAAAGGGAAATTTGGTACCAAGAGAGGCAGATCTCTTATATTTTTATTTTCTATTATTTTCATTCTGAGGTGTTTGTGCACGCCATGTAACTTTCAGGGCTTTCCTGTGGGAGGGGTGGACTTCCTGTTCTTGTTGTCAGGCTTCGCCATGTGGATTTGTTTGGGGTAAGAATTTGAGTAGAAGTGACATATGACAGTTTTGAGGAGAACCTTTCACACTCATTCCATGTTTCAGTAGCTTACTTGAACTTTTCCATCTGTTCCAAAGCCAGCATGTCTCAATAATGTTGATTCCATTGAAAACACAGCACAAAAGCACAGCAAATTTATAGTCTACATGTAATCAGAGGAGATATATCTTTGTTATGAAAGTCACTGAGAATAGAGTCGTTATCAGTAATCAATTCCAGATGATTCAATAAACCGTCTCAAAAACCAGATTTCTGCATAGCAATATCTCAATACCTTACATCTCAAAGGAGACTCATGTATGTATCTCAGTTTGTAGAAATTTGTAAACGTGTGTAATTTAACCTCCCCAAAATATATGTGTGCATATATCTGAACGTAATAAAGTAATTCAGCCTGACACAAGAACATAAAGTAAAAGATTATTTGATATTTTAATGCATCAGATGAAAGTAAGATGCATCAACTGACTATAATTAAATTTATATTACTTATCTACTTGCATTTTGTGATTTTCAAAATACCACATACTAAATTGTTAAAATTGGATGGTTGGAATAAACTCATTTGGCAAGCTCTTTACTTCACGAACTCCCTAATATCATCCCCCAAAATTGTAATTAGCATTGTTTTTACCAATGGTTCATCAAAATTTATTAGTAATAGATTTTAATAAAGGAATAAATGATATATTGAATGTTTAATCAATTTCAGAATTCTTTCTATGATTTTAAACCTTACTCAGATGCAACATAGAAAGTAGCATTAGTAAATATTAATTTAATTTACTTTCAAAATAAATACTTCACTTTCAAAATCATTAAACCATTACTTTAATGATTTTGAAATCATTTAAAATTCATTTTTGGATATTTTTTCCAGATTGGTTAGAAAAATATATGACCAAGATACTATTCCCAATAAGTGCTAAAAATGTAGATCTAACCATTTTATTTATTTGCTTTATATAAAAAGAATTATAAAAGAAACATTGACACATTGCTAATTAGGCTGGTTTTAGGCTTCCACTCCAAAGCGTAGAGCAAAGTGGCATGTACATTGGCCCAGCCCAGCACCCCCACACTTTCCCACCCTTCAGCCTTGCACTCACCTATAAGCTGGGCCTTAGGCCCGCTGCTTCTTGCTTCAGCTCCCAGCCTCTGAGCAGTGGCGGGAGATAAAGCTGTAGATAAAACTTGCCTACTGATCTGTTAGTTACATAACCAGTGTATTTCCTAGAGAATATATCTTCACTGTCTTTGACAACTACTCAGCCATTGTATGATAGACAGAACACTGGTGAATCTGCGTTTATGGGATACAACTGGACAAGATTATGATCGATTACGTCTCCAATCCTATCTAAAACAGATGTATTCTTAATTTGCTTTTCTCTTGTGAGTCCTACCTCATTTGAAAGTGTTCAAGCAAAATGGTACCTTCACTGCAACTACAGTGACCCAACACCCCCATCACTTGGTGGGAACTAAACCTCATCTCAGGGACGACAAAGACATGATTGAGCAATTGGAGGAGAAGAAGCTGATTCCCGTCACCTGCCCGCAGGAAGTGGCCATGGCTAAGGCCTCAAGATAGGGCTTGGTGAAGCTATTCAAGTGGTTCTCTGCCCCTCTCTTGTCCAGAAAGAGGAAGAGAAAATGCCTGCTGTTAGGAATGTCTGGCCCTTCTCCTGCTCTGTCCTCCTCAGAACCTTTTTATACTTTGCTCAAATAGGGTGGAGCCTTTGCATTCAATGCCAAGTCGTTACAGTTTAGGTTTTCTGTAAAATCATTTTGAACCAGTAAGTAATTTTTAGGTTTTCTTTGAAGTGTAAGGCTTCACACTTTCACAGTACATTAAAATTTAGCCCTAATTTTTGCCATTTTGGCATGTCCTTAAAAGCTTTATTTTCCAAAAACTCCTATTCTTGCTCAGATTAAGAGCTGTCAAAACACCTTGTGAACTAAATTGCGTTGTTGTGCTGAGAACACTAAACACCTGTTAAAGACCTTTGTCTTTAAGAAGAGACTGCAGAGTCTCAAGTTTGGAAATACAGACACTTCCTGACTAGTTTCTGATAAGAATGTTTAGAGCCTCCTTCATGAAATGTCACCGTCTAACACACCCATAATTTATTAACCTGTGTCCATTCCCTAACACTGTACTGTAGGTCATAATGGAATGAGTGTAATGACTCAACTTCTTGGATCAATCTTTTTGATTTTGTGGTGAGATTTAAAACAAAAACATGAACCAACAAACACTTAAGTGTATTCGCTTTTGCTGATATTTTGAACAGACCACTTAATCCAGCGTTACTCTGATGAAGTATCTGCTCTAGGCACATGCACAGGGTGCAGTGACACATGATGTGATCAAAGAATAAAGACAGCATTTTGACAAACTTTGGAGATTATCTATCCTATATTATAACATCATAATTAAAATAAGTAAATGTGTCACTGGTAAAATTTATTTGACAAAAAAATTGTCAAATGCAATAAATGAAGAAAGGTATGTATTACCATCAAGTGTTTTAAGCTTTTTGTCTTTTTCAGATCTGCCATCCTTCCTGAATTGGGCATTTAATTAATCTTTGAATGGGTCATTCCTGTATTTGCTGAATTCGTGCTTTTTCTTACAGAACCTCTTCTTAATGAGTAATATGCCTCTGTATTATACAGTCTTTCTCATAATGCATTAGAACTTTCTGTGTAGATTGCTAAAAGTGCATTCGTGTTTCCTTGTTACTTTACTCAAGGCTAAAAAGTGTTTTTGCTTAATTTCTTAGTTAACTAGCTGTAAAAGTCATGTGTTGCAACTTTCCAGTTTTTGAAATATTTTAGATATTCCTAAACTATTAACTTTCGTTAACATCACTGTCTTGCCAGATCACCAGTGTTGTACCTGCACTAATGCTGACCCTCCTCTTTGCCTCATCCTTCGTGGCCACAGGCTTTCTGTTGCTCTGCCTAACCATGTTCCTTTGGGCCTGTGAGGTTCCATACAGCCCTGCTAATGAAGTTCTGTAAAACTTACCCACTGACAGGAATACAACGTTGGTCCTTTCAACCACTAGAACAAAATTTTTAAAATTGACATTTTCAGAATTGTGGAGTGTTTTTACAGTGATCTTTTGCAATGCAATTAGTGATATGTTTTGCATGTATAACTTAATAAACACTTGAATCATAAAAAAATTGTTAATTTTAAAAATCCTAGATAAACCTTTATACTCAGTAGTCTTCTAAATAGAAAAATATATGTTTAGTGTCTTAAAATTTTGTCATTATTGTAGAATTTTATAGAGGTAATACAATCTTTCACCTACATGCTGTTGCCATATCAAAGTATATTCTTCAAATATATTTCTAGGTTTTTTTTATTATTGCATGAAATAAGTGCATGGAAAAGATAAATGCCTATGTCATTTATTATAGTAGATAAAACAATACCTTTTCTTTAAGGATGTCTACATCCTAATCCCAGGAAACTGTGAATATGTTAGGTTATATGGCAAAGTTAAATTAAGGCTGTGGGTGAAAGTAAAGTTGCTAATCAGCTAATCTGAAAATGGAGATTATCTTGAATTATCCTTGTGAACCATTTTAATCACAACGGACCCTTAAAAGTAGAAGAGGGAATTAGAAGGGAGAATCAATCAGAAAAATGGCAGCATGAAGACTGGCCCAACACTGCAAACTTTGATGATGGGAGGAGGGGCCATGTGTCAAGAAAAATGGAACCACTAGAACAAACAAACAAACAAACAAAAGACAAAGAAATGGATACTAGAGTCTCACTCCAGAAAGGAGTACACCATGACAATGCCTTGATCTTAGCCAGTGAGATCTATATCAGACTTCTGATCTATAGATCTAGAGGTTTGTGTTGTTTTAAGTCACTAAATTTGGTATAACTTATCACAGTGGCTATAGAACGTTAATACATCTATCCAATATATCTCATTGCAATTCTTGAGAAGTATGCAATTTTATTATATTCAAATTATATTGGGAATAAAAGTAGAAAAGGAAGAAGAAAATGGAAAATGTTAAGAAACAAAATTGAGTTTATTTACATATCTCCAAAAAGATCTCCCCCTTAACATTGTATTAACTAGATTATAGTCACCTACATTTTGCAAATTACAGTAATGTAACTGGTATAATTTAAACAACCTCCTAAATTCCAATTCATTCAGTAAACTGCTAGCAGATTACTTTTTTAAAGCACTTTTTATTTTATTATTTCTTTTTCAGAAGTATTTTCTAGCATTACATTAGCTAAGGAATAAAATACATAAGCTTTAATATGGTACATTATACATCTAACATCTTCTAGTATTCTGGCAAGAGAATTTTCTGTTACAGTTGATCTGGTCTACTTCACTTATCCAGGTGTGTTGTTGTTGTTGTTGTTGTTGTTTAAAATCTTACATACTGGGTTACTTCTTCTAACTTTGTACCTCTACACGAAGTCTACTACTACTTATGGGAAATTTTTAAATTTCTGATGGCCATATATTCACTTATTCAACAAACATATCCATATAGTCATATAGATATATGATATGATAGCATATATCTATAAATAACATGTCTATCATATAGCTCTATACCTGCATATATAATATTAATACATAAATAGCAGTAATATAGAGAATCACTTGTTGTGAGGAGCAGCCAAGACAGAGATCAGGAGACTGGCTATGAGGCTAACCTTTTTCCAAAGAAAGGAAAATACATAAAGATTCATACTTATTTATTATTGCATTTTTAAGTAGTGATGAATGTACATAGTGTGTTATATATCTGTAACATACATATTGTTATATCAAAATACCTATGATTTCTCTTGGTGACAAAACAATTAGGTTGTAATCATATTACTGTAAGTTGTAAAAATCATAATGGAAGAGAGTGCTAAATTTTTGTTAGAGATTGGTGAAAATAAAAACATAAATTTTCCCATCATATTCAGGAATCCTTCAAGTTCTATCTATAGATCTCAAGTTAAGGACCCTATGGCCTGGGCCTAAGTCCAGTGTTCCAGGATTAACTTTTATTAAATGCCTCGTCTCAGGTCACGATTTCATGCTGCAAGAATTTGAGCCCTACGTCAGGCTTCTTGCTGACAAAATGGAGCTTGCTTAGGATTCTCTTTCAACCTCTCCCTCTGTCCCCTATTGTGCTGTCTCTCTTTCTCAAAACAAATAAACTTAAAAAAAGAAAAGACTATGAAGAACAACAGTCAATAAGTATAGATTTATAAATGATCAGATAATGCAATCATCCTATGCAGACTTTAGAATAAGTATAGTTAATATGATCAAAGAAATCAAGGACAATATAAAAAATTCCACCAAAGGACTGGAAACTATAAAAGAATAACCAAGTGTTTATTTTAGAACTTGAAGCTTCGATAACTGAAATTAAAATCACCAAAGACCACAACATCACTTTATTGAAAAGACACTTCTCTGTGCCTATTTCATTTGAGTTTCCAGAGTATTCAAAATCATTGAGCAACTGTCTCTTTTAGCTCCTAGCGCTTCTTGTCACTTTCCTACCAAGCATTCTTGATCCGCTCAGTCTCTAGTCTGCACCTCCTAAAACTCCTTCCATTATGTGACTTCAGCTCTTACACCACCCAAGATTTCCAAATTAATGTTCTATGCCTTCCTACACAATTTCCGATCACTTGCTTTTGAATGTGTATAGTATTCACAACAAATCTGACAAGTATTTACTTATCAGCATTTTTCTTGACCTTTTAAAAAATTGTTTATCCAAAAAGAAATCAAGCTCCTTGAGTATGTGTTCTTTCAAAACCCTCAAGTGTTCAATGGTGTGATTTTCACATGGTAGATATTCAAAATATATTGACAAATACAACTTCTATGAGGATCCTTATTCTAAGTTAGTGACACATTATTACAGTTTCAGAACAAATGCAAACATTCTTAGTATTTATGACAGTATCAGGCTTTCAAAATTAATCTTTAATCATCTTTTTCATTATGATGACATCATTTAGCTTGTTAATGTTTTAGAAATGACTTACTTGGAAAACTAAAACGTCAATTTTAAAGATCCTCTATGCAAAGCAAAATTTTTTAAATGTATATTCCTTCATTTTGAAGCTAAATAGATTATTTACCATTTTACAATTTTAATTATTGAATGTGTTCAAAGATGAAAATGGCTGTGAAATGAAATGACTGCCTTTTTTTTTTCTTCACAAGCATCACTTACTGATTAGTTTGCTCTAACAGGTACTTTGGGAATAAAACATAGTTATTCTGTGCTTACAGTCTATTTGTCTTCTGAATTACCAGACATAGTCACTAGGCATCCACTTATGCAACAGAGGAACTAATATTCCTGATGAGGGCAATACATAAGGCAATCTATGCTCCCTAGTATGGAATGTGTATAAGCAAAATGCAAAAACTAATCAAGGTAGCTAGAGTGTGCGATGATGAAATGAGTTGAGGTATATGAGTTCACTTTTTAACTGGGAAAGCAAGGCACAAATGTCAGTTAATAGAAGCATAATTATTCTCATAACTTCCGTTTAACAGTTTGTTGAATTTAAAAACACATTCAAATTTCATTTTAAATGTTATACATTGATAACAATTTTAAACAGATTTCACATCAACAACGAAAGCTCAAAGGAAAATGGCAGGTCAGAATGTTTAGCACCTCAAAGACAAAGAAACAAAAAAGGGCGTGGAAAGAAAGCGAGAGGAAAAAGAAGGCGAGAAGGGATAAGACAATTTCCACACAGGACAGGATGGCTGAAGTTGAAAAGCAAGCTAGCACAAAAATTGTTTGTTTGTTTATTTATTTATTACTATATAAAGCAGTCAGAGTTGAGCTCTGATGAGCTTAATATGAATACTTATATTCTATACAAGTCCCAGTGAACCTCAGCACTCTGTAATCAACCACATCACTTTTCTCCATTGAAAGATGAACAACATTTTCAGAGATGTTTAAATGCTGGAAAAGAGGATACACAGTTATACACTGGGGATACCTAATTTAGAATCATGAATTTGAAAGAGATTTTTGTGTGAGATTATATTATGGAGTGGTTTAGGGTCAACTGGCCTGTTTTGAAGAAACTGATCCAAATATATGTGCTTGACTCTTCTTTTCTCCATGTACATTTCCCTGCTTTAACTTTCATTAGATTGTTGATTTTTGTGTAGCCAGCTGCTCATCAGCAGCTTTTTAAACACAGGGTGATAGGAAGCATGTCAGTTAAAAAAAAATCATGTCAACACAACTTAATTTTCTCCACACTCTACCCCTCCATTCATATTGCTTTACAATATTAAAAATCCCCCAAACCTTGTTTTATAATATGACCCAACTCAAAAGTACACAATGGAAAAATACATCCCCTGGTTTTAATATTAAGGGTTTTCATGTTGACCCCAATACTTGTTCATTGCTTTATAATAGAGATTATGACAATAATAATTTTACTCTTATGTTCTTGGTCTTCAAAGGTTGAATATGAAACATTAATATTTTGACAAATCTATTTTCTTCCTTCACCAACATATTCTAAGATTTGTCAATCCAAATGATTTTTGAGCATTAGTGTAGTGAATTCATTTCAACTACTTTAAGAATATTTATTTGGGAGCGGTCTAAGGTAAATACATCCAGCTAAAACGGCTTAACTATTGTATGTTACCATCAGCTTCAAAATTGTTCCTTTTTTTGCTTTAATTTTGAAGGATCGCTTTTCCCTGCATTTATTGGGACTGTAGCTTTTTTTATATTAGCAATCTATATAAGTACTAAGGGAAGGCACAGAGACATAATGCCCTATAGGAAAAGAGCCATTCATTTGGAAGGAAATGGGCTTGCCTTTTAACTGTGCAATGTTTAGCTTATGAAATATACTTAAATTCTAAAACATCAACCTCCTTAGATAAGATATAGCACAGTTTACAGATAAAAAATGTGATTATATGCCTTCTGTATAAATCACTAGCTTAATAAGCACATAAAGCTTATACATAAAAGCATTTTTAATTATAAAAGCCTTAAAGTACATAAAATAATATTTTAATAGACTAGACTATAGGAAATATGTTTATATGTCCACAGTTTGTGCATTCAAAATAAAAGTGGATAAAATTGGGCATTAAATGTGAAATGATAAAAAGTTAAGAGTTTTAAATTAGTTCATATTCAATTCACTAATTGACAAATAAGCATACTAACTAAATTCCATTGTTTTAAGAGTACTAACCACCTTGCCAAGAGCTTTATTTTTAATTTGTAGTTAAAATAATGCAAGTTTGGAGAATTTCATTTGAAATGTGAAGTAAGATATAATTAACAGGGGAAATGCATGTGCAAAGTAATGGCTGTTTTCATGAGGGGTTTAATCTTCATGTTCATTTAACAGTAGGTGTTACTGTGATGAAATCTTGATCCTAAGTGTATAAAGTAAGAATACATACTGTTTAAACTAAACTATTATGATTTACTTTTATACTGACTCTCTTCCAAGTTTATATTTTCTGGCTTTTGCGTGAGAAAGTAAAAACTCATTTCAAGCTTAAAAGAAATTCAGAAGGTATTAAATATAATTTCAATATGTTCTAATTTATCTTGTAAGTAGATTTTATTTAAAAGGAAACAAATATTTAAAGAATTAAAGAAATATATTACTTTATACACAGATAATTAAAGAAACATATTACTTTATACACAGACACTTCTTCAAAGTTAATTCCATATAGTCACTGAATATTGAAAATATATAAAAAGAAAAAATAAAATGAGGTATGTGTAAACATCACAGGTTAACCTTATAGTAGATGCTGTTTTTAATAATGTCTGTAAATAACTTCCTCTGCCTGTACCACTTGCTTTCAGTCTACAAAAATTAAAGACAATTTCATGATTAATTTAAAGGAAAATAGCGTGGTCTGTCAAAGTACATTAGAAGATAAAAGCATCTAAAATCGTGGGGCAAACTTACTTCTTTCTTAACAACAACAACAACAAAATACTAGTTAGCAACATCAATATTTTAATGGTAGTTTTTAAATATTTGCTTTTGCTAAAACAGTATTAAGATATACATGTGTTGCTGTACAATAGGAATATTTCCCATAAATTAAATTAGTCTGATCTCCTTCTTATCAACATTTGTAAGGTAATTAATAACCCTTGTTAATAAGGTAAAAGTATAGAAGATAATGCATATTAATAAATTCATTGCTTAAACAATAATGGATGACATTTAAAATTATATGGTACAATAAATCAGGTGGGTATTCTTTTCACTGTAACCTAACTTTAAGCACACATTTTGAAACATAAATATTTTATCACATTGTCATCGATGGAAAAGCCTCTTGATGTTGAGATCACTTTTTCATGTCTATGAAGGAGAGTTGTGTCTGAGGAAACTCATTTATGACTTTCAGGCAACTTTGTAGGTGAAAAACTGTTTTATACCATGAAGTTATTACTGATTTTAATATTATTTTTGTTCTGTTTGTGCATATATACAAACTAACGCCTTCAGGTTTTTAAAATTAAACCAGCTTTCAAGTATATTATTAAAATATTTAGATTTAGATCAGAATTTGATTTTAAGCTTTGAATATTCACTTTATAGAAAAATTTTTATATTATGTATGCCTACCCAAGACCACCTGTACTGAACTGAAAAGAGCTGTATAAGATGCACAGATTGTATTATTGATCAGAGAGGAACAGACTGTGATGGACCTTCATGATGGGAATTATCAGAAGTCACTCTGTGACAGTGCAGGGGACCAGCCACTGCAAGCCAGGGTTGGCCCAGAGAGTGATGGTTGGCGTCGGCGAAAGAAGACACGGAGCCAGCCTCTTCAGGTGGACTGCTCAAATTTATTTTTCAGCTTACGGTTTTTATATAACAAATCCAAACAATCATGCTTAAACAATCTACATTTTTTGAGTGCAGTCATAGGACTTAACATTTCTAAGTTTTCTTGGCAACAGTGATTTCATGGTACGTAATTTCCACTTCAACCAATAAAATTTAACCAGGGAGTCATAACAAAGTTTTACATATTCTTTACTACGTATGACAGGGTATCTAAGGATAAGTGAAGCATATTGCCAGAATACATTAGATCACGGTGCCCTTTAATTGTTTAAATTCAGTGGGCATGCAAAAACAGGATATACTTGTACCCGCGGTTGTAGGTAACAGACTCTCACAACCCCTTACTGAGAAGGAACAATGTCAACATTTATCATAGATGACGTATGGAAATGTTTTATGTGGATCAACTAGAATTTGGTCTCTGCATTTACCAATCTCATTCTTTGACCGGAACAATCCATAAGTTGCCTTACAGGCTTGAGGTCAGCAGGTAAATATTTCTCCAACACTTTTTCAAGAAAGTCCGCCACAACTAGTAAGTCTTGTTTTTGTCTCTGCTTATGGCATAATAGGTATTCTTACTGGCAATTAGACTCACACAAGGAAAATGAATTCTAGGTCTCTCATAGACCCAATGCATACCAGACTGTCTCCAATTTTGCTAATTGCTACAATATTTATTACACAACCTCTGATTGAGGGGGAAGACATGATATTTAGGTACTTTCCATTTTGGAGGAAGGGGAAACTTTGGGTGATTCTGGTTTCATATTAACCCTAGAATAGACTAACAGCAGAAGTGAGAGTAAAAGGTACAGACAAAGTAGAGAAGAAGAATTCTTCCGGGGGTTCTTCTGACTGCATTGCAGTCTCTTCCCTGGGCCTTGCCATCAGGGATGGTCTGCGCAGTCCTTTCACACAGGTGTTTCCCTGGGCCTTGCCATCAGGGATGACCTGTGCAGTTTCGGTCTCCGGCATGACAAGGCAGGGTATTTTTATCAGTTGTCACTGTGGGCTATAAACCTGCAGGGGAGCATATGAAAAAGCGTATGTTTCCTCCTTGGAGGAAGCAAGACACATAGTTTGTAAAAACCTCACAGTTGGTTTCAATATTGCTATACAATGAGCCATTGACCTAGAACACCAATTTTCAAAACATTAGTTTTAACACTAGTTGGTGATAAAATCAGATCCATTTGGAGGACAAAGTAAAATACAGATTTGTGGCCCAACCTTAGGATTATGTTCTAGTAAATCGGTGGTGGAGACTCAAAACTTACAGTTCCAGTAAGTTCCCAGGTTTTGTTGATGTGGCTGGTCTAGGGCCCATACTTTGAGAGTCACTGCCTCAGAAGGTCCTATCTTTCTAAGGCACAGCCATCCTTGTGAGATGGAGTCAGGTTTGGGAGATGGTTTTTTCTCTCTAGATGATTCTACTCTCTGAATCTTCAACTGATATTAGTCACCTAAGCCTGCCTTTTTCTATACTAGAAAGATAAAAGACTGACAATTTTTACATTTTTCTACTATATCTATGATATAGTAGACATGAGGATACTAAAGTGAATTAGCTGGGGCCTTTCTTCTAGCTTAGTATAACCCAGTGGGGTTATAAAGAGATAAAACATGATAAAAATTATAAGTCCATGGTAAGAAATGTACAAGGAATGTAGAACGTAGAGGAAAGGCAACTAATGCAACAGGGGAATCCGAGTCAAAAAAGGCTTTGTGAAGGGGTGACTGAAGAGTTGTATCTTAAAAGCTGAATAGCAGTTACCCAGTGAAATATTTTTAACAATGGACTACTCTGGGATGTAACCTAGCCCATTTTTCTGATACATGTGAAACTAGTAAGACAAAAAGACATTTTCTATTATAGTCTCCCCACAAAATTATTAACTCCAGACTATGCCTTGTTCTTTTCTTCCTTCTTATAATCTTGCCCCAGTCAGAATATAAGTTTTTTTTTTGTTTTTGTTTGCTATGTTGGTTTTTTTAAGTTGAGTTGAAGTTATATTTGTATTCCCAGACTATTTCTAACTTCATTTAAAAAAAGTTTAAGATATCTTGACACAACTAGAAAAATTGCACCTTTAGAAGTTCCAAATAAATTTCTAGGTGCTGTTTTCCAATCCTAGGAAGAAATAAAAATATAAACACAGTCAGGCTCATTTATATCTCCTACCCAAAGAATAGTGGATCACAAGGAGGATACAGACACGAATCTGGTGTCTTGTTGTCCTGTGCTTGTGCACTATAGGAATTAAGAGGACAGTAAGACTGACCTCGACTTTTGTAGAAAAAAATCTTAACTATTCTACAAGAATAATTGCTGACACTTCTGTCTCCACTACCACACACTCCTTAGGACTTGAAGGAAATTTTCGTGTATGAAAAAAGAAAACATAAAAGTTTGCTAACTAGAAAGAATTGTTAGCAAGATATTTACTGGAGTGATACTAGTTTTAGCCAAATCAATTTGCGTCTAACACAATTGTTCTTATATATTTCATTATACATAAAACCAAAGATTACAGAAGGGGAAACAAAAACATTTCAAACAGAGGGACTATCATGTGCAACAGCATTTAACCATAAATCTGAATATGAAGAAACCCAAGTTGTTATTTTTCCTAGAACATAATATTAGGATGGAAGTAAGGCTGGAGTGAAATAGAACAAATCATAGTGAGGCTTATGTATCATTAATTGAGACATTGATGAATTCTTCCTATTTGTGTTCAGGGTGTGTGTGTGTGTGTGTGTGTGATAATTCCATATAATGCAGTATGACATAGTTATTAGAGATACTAAACTTTGATTAAGAAAAGTAAATCCTGTGATAAAACAAATAAACACTTAAGTTGTAAAAGTGTATATACTATATTATCTTCACTTAATTTCCACTCATTTGTTCATACAATATTTATTAAGAATGCTATCATATGTAGGGCACTGTTTCATAACACTGAGGATACAGTGTCAAACAACACAATTTCTTGTCCTCACCTAGATAATATTCTATATTAAAGAGATGGAAAATAAATTGGAAAACAAGAAGAAGCATATTAGATAGTGAAAAGTGTCATGTAGAGAAATAATATAAAGTCAAATGATTGGAAGTGTAGCTGTTTGGATAGGAAGACAAGGAAAAGTGTATCTTAGGAAATGAATGCATTATCTATCTATTACTGAGAAACAAATAACCTAAAATTTAGTGCCTAAGACAATAAGCATTTCTTTTCTTAGTTTCTATCATTTAGAATTTGGGCATTATTTAGTTGGTTGCTTCTGGCTGAAAGTTTCTCAACAGATTATAGGTCAACTTTCGGCTAGAACCGTGGCCTCATCTGAAGGCTCCACAGCAGAGGATCAGCTCCAGGATTACTTAATTGCTTGTCAGCAAGCCACAATTTGTCATCATGTGGGACTCTACACATGGCTGTCTCACAATATGGCAGGTGTCTTCCTCGAGGGCAAGAGATCCAATAGAGGATGTGCTTAATTTGAAAACCATAGCCTTTATAACCCAACTTCTTTTTTTATAACCTAACTTCAATAGTGACATTCCATATAATTTCTGCCATATACTATTCATTCTAAGCAAATCAGTATGTCCAGGTGGACTCAAAGGAGTAGAATTATACAGTGGCGTGAATACCAGGAAGTAGATATCACTGAAGGCCACCTCAGAGCCTGCCTAACACGTTAGCATATAAACTGAGGTCTTATTGCCAAAACAGAAATGAGCCATGACAAAATCAGGGATAAAAATTCCTCAAGCAAGGCAATGACATCATGCATTTTGTAATACATTTTAACACAATTATATTTATAGACCCAGGAAACATACATACACAAATATTTTTACCTGTGGCCTGCCTCAAGGTCTAATATGTCTTACTTATTATTCCCCTTCAGCTTCTTCCCTCTTTCTGCTCAAGTCACCACAACTTCCCAGGCCACCTTTTAAGCCAATCTGAGCTGTATCACTCTCCTTGAAGTCCATTTGGCATCTCTGCCTTTCTAAGCTCTGAAAATGCCGGCTGCACTCCAAAACCACATTTTGCACTCTTCTCTGTTAGCACTGTGTGGTGGTCCTACAAGTGTTTGCAGCTGAGTGATAGTGGATGCATCAGCTGTCTCTGTGAATCATTCTCTTAAAATATCCCTTATTTGGAACACAGAGTGAGCAGAGGAGATACCACAACATTGCCTACGGAGAAGGACATCAACTTGTCTTAAAGACCAAATTGTTTTTAATTTTTTTGTATTTATAGTCATAGACAAATGGTGAATGATAGGTCAGGAGAGCAAAATCAGTTTTCCTAATGCAGAGCATATCCTATATATGTATAGGACACCTCTATAGAAGGTACTAAAACACTAAGACAAAAATATTCTCATGTGACCTCCTGTTACTGTAGATAAATAAAATCCTGATGAGAAACAGTATAGGAAAATGATAGATGGATGGCCAGATATATGGATAGATAAACAGGTACACACATAAATAGAATAGAGGATCTAGAGATTTATTTTCCACACTTTAGGCTATTTAAAGAGACTTGCCTGTATATAGAATTACTGGGTAAATACATATGAAACATTTTAAATTTCTTCATAAAAATAATTTTTAGAAGAGACACTGGAAGATTATCTCATGAAGAACACAACTGAAATGTAAAACACTCAGAGAATAAGAGAGAAATAATAAAATCCAGGGTGATGTAGTGTCAATATTCCTAAGACAATAAAAAACTTCAATAGGGGATGAGATAAGAAAGTATAATTCAGCTTAGGATACCATTTTTAAAGATCATAGAATTGGAATATAATATTTAAGAGCAACCCTCATACATTTCAAGGGTGAACTCCCTTCTGCATTGAGTGAGAGAGCCAATACTTGCATCATAAATTTCTCTTCAAATGTCCTCTTGGAAGATTCTCTTACATTTTGTCCTATTTCTTCTCATTATGATGCAGTCACTGTTCACGTTGTTTCTGGTCACTGCTTAGAATGATAGACTTTGCCCCTGAGAGGATTTAACTCCTCTCTACAAGTGTCTGAGAGAGCTGGGTGAAAAGCAGTTTTCTCTTTTCTGTCCTTTTTCAAACATTCTCAATCTTCTGCTTACTTTTCCAAAGAATTTTATTTTTCCTCGATCAAGATTCCATATGCACATCAGTCATTTTTTCTTGACATTCCATGTTTTTGTCCACAGAAGTATTACTAATACATAAATAAAAAATGATAGATTTCTCCAAACCTTATTTCTTCTCACTAGTGCAGGAAATAGCATTGAATTTATCCTTGTGTACTAAGTGTTCTGCTAATTTCAAAACCATAACAAAGCAATTTCTCATAACTAGGAAAGTGAACATGATTTGTGATCATAAATTTAAATATGAGATCCTTATTTCTGAATGAAAACAACTTTGAAAAATTCAAAAAATTTCTAAGAATACTAACAAGTTTACATGAAGTTGTACATAAAGAGAAGAAGCATATTCTCTAGAAAGAAAAATAAATGTATAAATATGACCAGTAAGAACAACTAATGTTTCAGGAAAAAGAAAGCCTTTATTTTTTTTCCTCTACACATCTAAAAAAAGAAAAAAGAAGCTGGGATCTGGATGCTGCACATTAATAAAATGAACATGTAGAATACTTCTGATATAAAGCTTTGGTTATTTAACTAAAATAAAATTGTAAAACTTGTAAACATTTCGTAAAGCATTTAATTGTATAAAGTAAAGTATAAAGTATAAAAGACATATGTATCTGTATTGCCTATAAGAAACTTAATTGGTTGAAATTTCTAAAAAAGCAAATTAACATGGAATACCATCTGGCTGGGTGATGTACTTCCTGTTATATGAATTCTACAACAGTTAGAAAAGCTGACACTAAAATATGCATAATGCAATATTGTTTTGAATACTATCATTATAAGTGATAGTTAACTTTTTTCCCCTGTTTTTATACAGCAGGAACTAGGGTAAGTGTCTCATATGTAAGTCTTGGGAATCAGAACATAGATTCAAACATCAGGGGTGCCACTTATTATATGATCTGAGGCAATAAGTTAATCCTTGTGAAATTCAACTCTAAAGTGTGATAATAATAGCAAATAGCAAGAAGTGTGGTATCTAAATCAAATGACATAATACACATGGAAATAGCTGGTAAAAAAATTGTTCTCTTTAATTGGCATTCCTAATCTGCATGCATAGGCTGAAAGCTGGTTCATTTTTAAAGCTCTATAGTTTCAATATTTATACTTATTTTACAATTTGCTGATACTCTAAATGTTAAAACTAAAACAAGTTTCAAAAAAAGCCAATTGCTAAGGGTTATTCAAAGGGAAATTATATAACCAAGGAGATTATAACTGTGCTACATATATTAAGTCAACACTGAATGCCTGCCTAAAGAGAAAAAAAATGTAGCCCAAACTCAAAAAATGTCTCCTATGATTAGAAATGTTCAAGATATTGACAAAACACTTAAAAAAAAAAAAAAGAAAAACAGCAAAGGAATGCTGTCTGCAATTATGAGTCTTTTGTTCTTTTCTCTTGACTCTCAGAAGACTAAGTACTGGAAAGATGAAACTCCATAATACAGGAAAATGTAATTCAGACAGCAGGTTTAGAAGAAATATAGAAATAAGAAAAGATGATTTAGGCCAAATATAACTCTCTCTCTTGAGTAAGTAAGGTGGTTCAAGAACAGAGAGTTCCTATGTGGAAACTTTTAACAGAGAATAAAAGAAGAAACCTTCTTTTATATGACCTTACTACTGCACACAAACAAGAAAAATACAAGGAAGCGATTTTGATGGCAGTAGGCATTTAAAATTTATTTCAATTATTTGTATGAAAATCATCCCAAACTGAGTGGCATAAAACCACCACCATTTTATTGTTAGGGTAGGAATTCTTCTAAGGCATGCCTAGGAAGACTTCTTCCTGTCTCATACCTGGCACCTCAGTTAGAGACACTCAAATAGCTGTGGGAGATTTGTACAACAGAGCGTAAGATTTATCTTTATACTCCATTCACATTTCTGTCATTTTGATGGGATGATATATAGATCGCAGTTAACTAGAAATGATGACCTGCCTGAGGTCCCTCTATGTGACTTAAGCTTCCTCACAGCCTGGTGACCACTGAATGGTTGAACTTTTTACACAGTATTTGAGGGCTACTGTGAGCGAGTATTCATGCAAGCACAGCAAAGACCATTCAGGTAAAGGAGACTGAGAAGTCACCCCCTTCTTGGAAGGAGACTAAAATATGTCATCATATTTGTAAAGCATCATATTGCTTTGTGCCACATTCCATCAATCTACCACTGATTTCAAATTTATGTGCAAAAAGCATAGTACCTGTGTTGTGGGTTCCTAAGGGTATCCTCAGGTTTGATGATTTGCTAAAAATACTCACAGAGCTTAGAAACACTAATCTATTCATGGTCATGGCTGATTACAGTGAAAGATTACATGTTCAAATAAGCAAATGCAAAATATGCACATGACAGAGTTCAGGAGGATACAGACATGAGCATACAGTTGTCCACTCTCAGTGGAGTTGAACAAACAACACTTAATTTCCCCAGAAATAATGTGTTATAACATATATGGAGTCCTGCCAATTAGGGAAGCTCATCTGAGCCTTGGTGTCCAAGGTTTTATTGGAGGCCAATTACATTGGCATAGAAAACCTGAGTGACTGACCTTAACAACTCAGCCTCCAGCCTCAGCCTGCCCAAATGTCAAACTGATACATTGTGTCCCAGGTCCCCAGAACAACAACAACAAAAAAATAAATGAAAACAAAAACAGAAATTCACAATAAATTGAATTGTTAGCATAACTATCTGCATGGTTTAAGGCAGTATACTATTAATCAGACCGTATATTTCAAAATTTTATTGGTTTTCTCTCAGCTGCTGGTGAAGATTCAATCATTTCTTTAAAATGAGCTATGTTCAAACAACCCAAGACTGTTGAACAGCCTATTACTGCACAGTACCTATATCCTTTTGTGTTTGTGTGTTATTGCTTTTGAGTTTATACTATGGGTTTTTAATTATCACAGTCTACTTTAGGGTAATATTATATTTCCTTCCATGTAGTATCAGTAAAATAGAAAAACAAAACATTCTATTCAAAACAAAGCAATTGACAAAATCTGCCTGACAATATTAAATATGGGTAAAGATGAAATAGACGAGTGAGAATATAATATAAGAGTGTAGGGGCCCCTGGATGACTCAGTCAGTTAGGAGTCTGACTCTTGATTTAGGCTCGGGTCATGGGATTGAGCCCCACACTGGGCTCTGAATTGAGCATGGAGTCTGCTTAAGATTCTCTCTCTCTCCCTCAGCTTCTCTCTCTCTCTCTAAAATAAAATTTAAAAAAAATAGTGTAAACGGGTACAACTGCCATGGACAATAACTTGTCATCATTTTGTAAGGAAACGAGCATAATTTACGATTGTCTATTCCCCTTTTACAGATATATCACAGATGCACATATACAGATACATGTGCTATATGCTCATGGCATTATTGTTCATGACAGCAAAGTTTTCTTTCAAAAAATAAAGGATACAGCTACTGGGGGTTACATACTCAGCTGAATTCCCCTTTGGCTATTAAGTTTACAAAAATACCCATTTAAATGTGCAGGAACACAGGGAATAATGTGCCTTTGAGCATTTATTTAGGAATCAAACCTAGTGCCTCCAGTCTGGAATCTAGTGCCCATTCCCTAGTAAAAGAGACTCCAGACACTAATAACTGATTATGGGATCTGGTGCACTCAAGTTAAAGGGGAGTCTGAGATATTTCTTACTTGAGAGCAAGTAACAGAGCAGAGTAGTGAAGACATATACAAAGGATATAGGATCCAGTTTGAGGGAGTTTATTCATGCAAAATTTGGGACAACTTGAACATTGAGAAGAGTAATGTCTTCAACTGTCACATTGGAATGAATATAAAAAACACAGTGAGTCCGTATTGATATAAAGAAAGGGAAAAAGGACAGAAAAACTTTCCTGATGGCATTTGTGGTGGTTATTATATCATCTCTTTACTCTGAAAATTGTCATTTAAAAGAAACAAATAAAATTCTAATTCTCATCCTCAGTTGATGAGAACAGTTCTAATGGAAGAATGCCAGCTAAATAATATAGAAAGGATATCAGATTTTTTTTTAAAAGCAAACATTTGTAGCCCCTGGTAAGTAATTGATTCAGGCGATGATCATCAATAAATGTTGAAAACACTAGATATTCACATAGTGCTCAAATAAAACCTTATATGTTTTTTGCTGTTCACAAGTTGAAATACACAACAGTGTAGCATTGTTAATAGAGAGCCTCCCAGCCTAATGTGTTTCGTGATGGCATGACACCTGTGGAGACTCCACACTAGATGAAGTTTCACCTGAACCTAATCAGTCCTTCAAACCTACCTACCAGGTTTTTAGAAAGTCAAGAGATGGAGAAATCAGTTTAATACCCACGTCCACAATCAGACAAATCCAGACTACATGACATTCTACAAGACCACGACCCTTGTTTCTTCAAAATGAAATGCCATGAGGAAAATGTAAGATGGTAGTCTCTTTCTAGATTAAAGAAAGCTTAAAAGGTATACAGTATACAATGTGTGTATGTTGAAAAAAGCTTTTAGAAAGAGATTTTGGGGTGTCTGGGTGGCTCAGTCAGTTAACCATCCAACTCTTGATTCTAGCTCAGGTCATGATCTCATGGTTCATGGAATTGAGCCCTGCATTGGGCTCTGTGCTGACAATGCAGAGCCTGTTTGGGATTCTCTCTCTCCCATTTTCTCTACCTTTCCCTCACTGCCATGCTCTCTCTCTCAGAAATAAATAAAAAGTATATTAATTAAAAAACCAAAAGTTTAAAATAAAGTTTGTAATGATTAAGAAATTTAAATACATTTATTTACAACATTGAAAATAAAATATGCCTGCCTCTAGCTTCTCTTAGTCTCCATACATTCTTCACATTGCTGTCAGAATAAACTTACTAAAACACAGGTCTGATTAAGCTATTTATTCCTCAAGGCTTAATTTAAATAGTACCTCTTCTGAGAAGTTTTATTTAACTCCTCAGGAATAATCCATTGTTTTGTATTTGTTTGTTTGTTTTGTTTTAATATCCCAACTACACAGTCGATACTCTTAGTCTAGTTTTATCTTCAATTTATACACTTTTCTTTTCCAACTCTAATTAATGCCTTTCAGTGTACATGTGAAAACCTGAGATTTTGTCTACTTAAACTCGACATTTAATTTTGTAATATTTAAGGTTATGTAGTTAGAAATTTTAACAATTATGACAGTAATCAATATTAATATGTAGGTGTTCAATTTTTTGAACAAACGTTTCATACTTTATATATTAAAAATACTAAGCACATTGTAATAAGCACATCTAAAACATTTATTCTTAGACATTTTAGCATTTTATTTTTAAGCATAGAATCAAATTAAAAATATAACTTAATTAAAAATCATTGGGACACCTGGGTGGTTCAGTTGGCTAAGCATCTGACTCTTGATTACTGCTCAGGTTTGTGAGATCCAGCCCAAATTGAGGCTCTGTGCTGACAGCATGGAACCTGCTTGGAATTCTCTCTCTCTTTACTCCTCTCCTGCTCACACTCTCTCTGTCTCTCTTAAAATAAATAAATAAATTTTTTTAAAAAATCATCATTAAGGGGCACCTGGGCTCAGTCAGTTAAGCATCCAACTTTGACTCAGGTCATGATTTCACAGTTATGTGAGTTTGAGCCCAGGGCAGCACTCTGTGCTGACAGCTGGGAGACTGGAGCCCGCTTTGGGTTCTGTGTCTCCATTTCTCTCTGCCCCTCCCCCACTCATGCTCTGTCTCTGTCTCTCTCTTTCTCTCAAAAATAAATAAACATTAAAAAAATCATCATAATTACCCATTGTGTCAAATATGAAACATAAATTCCATATATATATTTAAAAATAAACATTGCCTAGAAGTCACATATATTACTTTAAAATTAGAAATATCTACAACAAAATTATTACCAAACAGCATGATAAAATCTAATACATACATTTTGACAAAAACTATGAAAATTGATACTCAGGGGCACCTGGATGTCTCAGTCGGTTAAGTGTTCAACTCTTGATTTTGGCTCTGGTCATGATCTCAAAGTTTGTGAGGTTGCTATCTGTACAGAGCCTGCTTGGGATTCTCTCTCCTTCTCTCTCTCTCTGCCCCTCTCCTACGTGCATGCACTCTCTCTGTCTCTCAAAATAAATAAATAAACTTAAAAAAGAGGAAATTTATATTTAGAGAAGTTTAAGCTTTAAAAAAGAATTTTTTTAAATGTTGACTTATTTTTGAGACAGAGACAGAGTGTTAGCAGGGTAAGGGGCAGAGAGGGAAGGAGACACAGATTTGCAAAAGGCTCCAGACTCTTGGCTGTCAGCACAGAGCTCAATATGGGGCTTAAATTCATGAACTGCGAGATCATGATCTCAGTCGAAGTCAGATGCTTAACTGACTGAGCCACCCAGGTGACTCAAAGCTTTTTTACTTTAAAACACCTTTGTAATAATATAGAAATTTAATGTAAAATTATAAAGATTTTGAAAGACCTTTTTGACATTGTTTTCTTCATAAGTTGTTTTTATAATCATGTATAATAAATGTGAGATAAAATTCCTCAATACTAGAAGAAATTCTGGACATCTCAGCTACTGTAATATTATTTCTGCATCTGGATTATTGATTCCATTTCTGTTGGTTTCTTAGGCTGTTACTATTACTGACATTTTAATACCATCCTTTGTTGAGAGAAAATTCAGGTAATGAGAGTTTTGCATTTAATTAGCTCTCATGGATTTTATAGTCTAGATGACAAATCAATTCCCTTAATACACAAAACTAAATGAAAAACAAACACTACCTCATTTAGTCTATTGATTTCCCCCATGTTTTTGCTGTTTCACTTTCATTTATTTATATTTTATATTTTTCTTGTCACGCTTGAATTGAAGCCTAAGCTTCTAGCCACAGTTGCTACCATTTGAGTCGTCTTAAAAGTGATATAAAGTATGCTCCTCTTGCTGACCTTCCTGGCCTTAGCTTAGAATTAGGTAACTTATTCCCTCTCTTTTACCAATGACAACGCTACTCTCTTCATGAAAGCTGCTACATCCATATGTATTAGATAAGGCATAAAGCATTGGCTGCTATGTAACACTTTTCTAGCACACAGAGCTTGCTCTCTGCTTATATCTCAGCTCAGGAGACAAACAAAAGGCTTGAGAAGTCTTCCATTTGTTCTGAAGTCTTAGCTTATTCTGCCAAGTAAAATTACAAACGGCTTTATATTTCTATATTGTTTTTGATGGTGAGTCTACAAAGGAAATAATTTATATGGCTTACTTCTTGATATATTTCATCTTACTCAAAAGAAATACACTTAAAAATAATTGATGTAATTAAACTAAACACTCAAATATACTCACAGACTAGAGCCTCTGCTTTATAGACAGACTCTGTCAGGATTCCAGGGTGGCACCACAAAAATAAATATTGTTTTGTAAACTGATACTGAGACAAACGAGAAGGCAGTTGTCATTTTTCTTTTGTCAAATGGCGTTATTCCACTATTGAGAAATAACAGCACAGTGATTCTAAAACATTCTCCGTGCTATCAATCCCAATGATGACAGTAAAATGACAACCTTTTCTATAATCCCATATACTTACCAACATATCCTGTGATATGCATACATATTTAATTGTATATTTATATTTGAGAGACCTCTTGAGTCAAGTGTGACATAACTGACAGACCGCTCTTATATTTCTGATGCCATTTACTAGAAAAAATATGTCATAGTGGTTAAGAATTTGAGTGTTCTTGTAGCCATTTCTTTTGGAAAATACAATTTGTGATAATAGAGAATATTCCCATGATCTCAATACATGTTAAGAGTCTTAAATTATGTTGTTTCCTAAAAGGAGGTTTTAAATTCTTTCCTAGTTATTAAGGCATTTAAAACGCACAAGACTTAAATGATTCCTAACATATATATAAATATTTTTATTTGATTATAAAAAGCAACTATGTTGACAAATAAAGGGGTTTGAAAATGAGAGAAACTTATGAAAGTTCAATGTTGCTAATGAGCATGATGACTCTTAAAAATGTGATAAGATAATAAATAAAATATGGAAGTCACTTTGGCTAACTTCTTCAGCATAATTTTTTAAGCTTTATGATTTATCTTATAACCAAATAATAAAGGAGTTTTTTCTGGAAATCTTTCATCACCTGCTGAAGTTCATTTGTTCAAACTAAAGATTAGCCATGAACTGGGTAAATGGTTTCAGAAGATAATAATATTATGAAACCACATAGTCCTGACAAGAGATACTTAAGATCGCAAAGAAATTAATAGGGTCTGTTCTCAGTGAACTAATAGAGATTCAGATGATTTGAGTAATAAACACTTACATTCCTGGAAACTTGACAAGATGGTAAAGGCAGCTGTGGTGTACAAAATTAGATTCCTGGGTTGACATGTTACTGTGTAGTATTTTGAAATTGATAATTAAACAACCAAATTTTCCTAGATAGCAGGGCACATTTTTCTACATGAAGAAAGTTTATCTACCTATGTATTTTCAGTGGAAATCATAAAAAATAATATGCTCCAATTGTCTAGAATGATGTTTCATTTCAAATGGCTTAATGATTTCCCACTCAAAGCTAAAAACACAAAGTTCCGACTGAACAGGCTGGCACTTTGTGGAAAAGTTATAACTTTATCTTACATAATATGTAAAAACCACAACAGCAACAAAAAAGGAGATGCTTGCCTTTTATGATAGTTGAAACCCACAAGTGAGAAGAAGCTGATTATAGATACCAAAATTTAGAGCTGGGTAGTGTGAGAAGTTGAGCAGATGCCAGAGATTTAAAAAATAAATTAAAAGGCTGGAGAGATGAGAATATTTAATAGCTGTTTTGAGAGCCTTTAAAGCTTGGAATAGACAGCAGAGGTGTACTAATAAGTTACTTAATACCTTTATTCCAACTGTTAGCTGAGCATACGCAAAAGAGATGGCTAGCAAAGGAGAATGGACTGAAATTTATCATAGGTAATAGGAAAGATTTAAAAAACACAAAAATAGGGGCGCCTGGTGGCTTAGTCGGTTGGGCGTCCGACTTTCGCTTGGGTCATGATCTCGCGGTTCGTGGGTTCGAGCCCCGCGTCGGGCTCTGTGCTCACTGCCAGCTCAGAGCCTGGAGCCTGTTTCAG
>NW_027529449.1:48551-60818 GCF_008692635.1 Crocuta crocuta
AGATATATATAACATATAAAAAAAAAAAAAAAAAAAAAAAAAAAAAACACAAAAATAAGCAATAAAAGAGATTAAATGGAAGTGAGAGCTGTGGTTAATAATACAGTCCTTCCATTTCAAATTAGATTTGTGTTTCTTTCACTACTTAATTCTAACATCTTCCATCAGTTGCTTAAAAAGAGAATTAAACAAGTGGGGAGACATTAGCTACAGAAAGACTGGTATTTTTATGTCTTAAAAAGCAAAATTAAATAAGCTAACCTGTGCTTAATTATGTTAGATATCTCAAGTTTCCGCTTCTACCCATGTTGGGTACACATCACTCTACTCATCCCGATTACTGGCATCTGGTATGACTGTTCAATTGATGGCAAATTACAGAACTAAGCACAGAAATGAAAAGAATTTGTTGCTTGTGCCAATAGCAAATGTAAGGTGTTTGAGAAACCTTCATTATCCTATTTCTACAGGCATAACTGGTTCTGTTATTTATCATAGAATTTATCACACTAAATAAATAAATAAATGAAAGAATAAATAAATAAATAAATGTTACTTTCATGTCACAGATCGTTTTTAAATACAGAATAGCTGTACCAGGAAAGAAAAAATGGGTAAAGCTTCATAAACTAGGTTCAAAAAATCCATAATCTCCTATATCACCATGGCCATTTGACAAAGTACAGATCAGGTGCTTAAGCAGTGCTGAACTCAATTACAAGTTTATCTGGGTATATATTAAATGTGCCCTATATCCCATCAATCTATGGTTCCAGTAAGAGTTGCTTTAATAGTCCACCCCTAAAGCGCTTGGCTATTTAAACCACAGTGCAAGGAAGCACTGTTAAAAATGAGAATGAGGGTGAGGTAGAAAATGGATCAAAGTAACTGCAGATGCTTCTAGCGGTTCTGCAGACTTCTCACACCCTGGTGGTGCCCCTTGATTGAATTCCCCCACAGAGACCCTGGCCTAGTACAGAAACAGAATGGCCCACTCCTGACCTTTTAAACCTGTAATTCGACAATATTGTCACCCTTCAAGGCTCAAGCTGTAGACAATAGAAAAAGAAAAACAAACAAAACAAAACAAAAAAAAAACAGGGGCACCTGGGTGGCTCAGTCAGTTAGCTATCCAACTCTTCATTTCTGCTCAGGTCATGACATCACATCGGTTCAAGCCCCCTATCTGGCTCCACACTAACAGTATGGAGCCTGCTTGGGATTCTCTGTCTCTCTTCTCCCTGCCCCCCACCCCCGATGATTGTTCTTCTGTGTCTCAATCGCTCTCTCTCAAAAAATAAATAAATAAACTTAAGAAAAAGAAAACAAACAAAAAATACCTTATCCTTGTGACATCCAGTAATTTTAGATGATTACCTCTGCAGGTAGCTCAAAAAATTAGCATTCCTTTCTTTCTTTCCTTATTTTATTACCACGCTCTTCTTTCTTAGGACATATAAATTAGTAGAACTCCATCCTTGTCTACAACTATACATCTGAGGAATACGTTATATCCCTATCTTTATCAATGAATCACTATTTAATAATTTAATGACAAATGTATGAGCTTCTGTGTGTGTTGAGTAGGCCAGTAAGAGTATGAGAAATAGATGTGTAGAAGGTAAACAACTTTTATAAGGTCATATCCATATCTCTAGAGGATGTGCAATGGTTGAAAAATTCGCCGCACCATAACCACCACCACCACCACCACCACTATGATCTTGACCAAAGTCCTTGGTTTAGAGTGACCTAGCATAAGCAATGTCAGAAGCATGAGGAAAGCGTTTTGAACTTCAAGGACAGTTCAAGTGCAACCTTACACTGTATTACTATCGCAGAGGACCCACTTCCTTCATGACACACAAATCACCCTCCATTGTATTTCCCCACTGTCCTTCACTGAAATTTGACTCCTACTCCCTTTCCAGTCTGTCTGTCTGTAAAACCAACTGTTAAATGAGAACATTTGACTAGATGCCTATTTAAATGTTTCAAGAATGCTGACAGTTGAGAAGGCTTTGTCTGCTCGGGACAGATGAAAGCTTGGTGCAGAGTTAAATGGGGTGTTACCTGAGCCACATACTGTCACTTCAAGGTCTAAACTTCTGCCAAACAAGCTAATAGACATTGCCATAAATACACAAGACTTTTCAAATCTTTTTCCCTCCTCTTTATCCAGAGAGAAAGAAAGAGAGAGAGAGAGAGAGAGAGAGAGACAGAGACAGAGGGAGAGGGAGGGAGAAAAGAAAAGAAAGAAAACAAAAACAGTTAGGTCCTGATTAAAATCTGAAAAAAGTTCTTATCTGGATGAAATCTATTTGTAATTGCTGCACATAGACTAGTAAGTTGAAAAGTTCACACTAGATAGCCAGCTCCTTAGGGACCAGGAACAAGGTTCTATCCATTTATATGCATTCAAAATTTATCTATTTGAGAGTTTATATCAAATATATAAAGAGTATTGTATTAGGCACTTTCCTAGGAGGTAAGCCCTTCCATTCAGATGGTATAGTCTACTTGCTCAAAGAAAGACAATAAAGCTAATCGGTTTAACATCTTTCCAAAACTGCTGTGTTGGAGGTATAGACAGTGTTCTCTGGGGCACAAGGAAAAGCTTCAATGTTGGGATGGCCAGGTCAAGGTTTCCTGGAGGAAGCCACACTTGAGATGAGATATGAAGAATAAGAGAACACCAGTAAATAATGCATGCAAGAGTAAGACATGAAGTGCAATTCAGGAAAATGTAACAACACCATAACAAACTGGTATGTTTGGGGAAGTAAAGGTAGAGAACAGGTTGAGCTCGAGAAGGAACACAGAAGGATGGATTTTGTTCTTTATTCTGAAACATATGGGACCACAGAAGGATTTTATTACAGGGAGTGGTATGATCATCTTTGGATTTTATAAATATCCCTTTTGCAGTAGCAAAATTTATAGGAGTGGAACAAGGCTGAAAGTAGAGGTACACTTTATATTTTACTAAATATAAGATACTTATATGGCTCATATAGTTCATCCTAAATAATTTTAAATTGGCTAAGATTATTTATCTTCTTACCAAGGCATTATGATTAATAGTTTTATATGGGTTTGGTACTTGGTACTTCCATCTCTAACATGGCCTTGTCTTGTAATAGGTGCAGTGAAGAGCCCTTGCAGTTACACATAATAAAATTGGAAAGACATCCTTTCTCTCTTACCCCTAACTTGTTATTCAATGTATACACACCTCTCTTAAGAGCAGCAAGCAGGGCTTTCACTAACAAAAACAAAAGTGACTCAGACTTAGCAGGCAGCCTGGACTCACCTTCCTCTGATGGTGGTGAAAGAAGCATCATTGCTGGCTGGCAGTGATGTTGGGAACAAAGGCAAAAGGAAAAAAATAAATTTCCTTCCAACTTACAGCCCAACAGTAAGTCCTTGAAACAGGCAGAGTGACATTCCTGTAGGAACCCAGCTGTCTCTGTGTTGACACTTTTCTAAGGACAAAAGGCAATCTTAGCCCCACCCCCAGGATCCTGTGAGTCTAGTTTAAACGTACAAAAATTCCTTTGAACGCTTCCTTTATCTCTAATCCCCTAAATGTACATTAGCAATTATTTTCCAAGTATATGGCCCACTGATGGACATCTGAAGGCTTTCATGACTGAGGGTTTACTAAACAGCAATAAATGGCTTTTTTCTAACAATAGCTAGCCCCCTCAAGGTCCTGGAAACCTTGTTTCCAGAATTCCTTGTAGGCTTGTGCTGTTCCTAACTCTCTCCCAACTTGAAAGCATATAATGAGTCACCTGTCACAACCCTGTGCAACTCTTTCTGCCTATGGATCCTGTCCCTGTGCTTTAATAAAACCACCTTTTAGCACCAAAGACATCTCAAGAATTCTTTCTTGGCCATCAGCTCTGAACCCCAACATTTCCACATCAGCAGGGCAGTAAGTTGTACAAGAGTGGTCAGTGACTTAAATTGCATGAAGTTCATGATTCATTAGGCCTGGCTTTGATGGAGTCACTAGAGAATGTCGAAAGTTTTCTAGGAGCGCACAAAATATGTGTAGGAAATACAGACTGGGGTACCCTATCTTCACTATCAAATATCTCCACACATGGCAAGAACCACTATATAGCATTCCTATATTTAATTGTGTAAGTAGGGTACAGTTGATTTTTCAACACTTGATTTGGCAAACTCTTTAAGAGAAACATATAGGTACCATTTTAATGCTTTTGGTTCATAAAAAAATATTTGTTGAAAAAAGCACTCTGGCTGTATCCTTTTGTGCTTTTTACTAGAAAAATATACTGGTTGTGTAAATATATGATCTGAAACATTTATACATCCTGAAGAAAAATCCTAAATTGAGACGAACTTTTGTTCTGCAGCATTTGCTCTGAGATTATCAGGTGAACTTCCATTAAAAAACAAAAGGAAGTATGCCGGATGCTTTAAATTGGCTTTCCTGAAAACAGAGGCAGCACTCTTGAGAAAGGAATTGATTGAAAGCATACTCTCAGGAGAGGAGTGTAGAAAGCAGAAGATCACAGGAAGAAAGGTAAACAAGGACTTTGTTTTGGCAGGAGACTAACTTAGCCTGGCCCCAGGGCAAGTTCTAGAGCACAAATCACACCAGAGAATTTGTCCCATCTAACGCAGGGAGCTAGATGTTTTTAACTCCTTTGGTGGAGAGGGTAATGTTCTCCAGCAAGACAGGCAGAGCTATTCTCTAGAAGGACGAAGCAGCTGAGAGTGTGAGCAGCAATACCCACCAGAACCAGGATGACATCATAGTCCTGCTGAAAGCAATGGGAGGAGGGACAAAACAGGATCTATTACAACTGTAAGCCAGATTGGTGCATTTATGAATTAATTTTCCATGAGTGCCGGGGTGACTTAGTCGATTGAGCATATGACTTTGGCTCAGGTTCATGATCTTGTGGTTTGTGGGTTCAAGCCCTGCATCTCTGTCATCTGCACAGAATCTTCTTCAGAGTTTCTGTTCCTCTCTCTCTCTACCCCTTCCCTGCTCATGGTCTCTCTCTCAAAAATAAATAAAACATTTAAAAAGACTTAAAAAAGTTAATTTTCTAATCATTACATATGAATCTTCCACAGAATTTTTCTGTACGTGTGCTGCTACATTTAAAAATAGATCAAATTTAAGTGGTAGCTTAAAAATTATGAAAATACCTTCTTATTCTTAACTGATCCATCAGTCTAAATTACCCAGTTATTTTTCATTTTTAATTGGAAAAAAACATACAGTTACCCTTTCAACATTAAATGCCAATTTTCAAATTTTCATGGTATGATTTAAAATCCTTGAAAAATAGGGGTTACAGTGGAAGCTCCAAGACAGCCTTAATTATACAGGACTGGAGAAAGTTATGCTCTAATAGCTAAATAGTAGATTGTATTTCAAGTAAAGAAACAATAAAATTGTAAACCATGAAGTGCAAATGGGAGGATGAGAGGTATGTCTCGTGCATTCAGCCTTGACTAAAGGGACAATTTTGAGACTCAGTTGCAGTCTTAATCAGAGGACTTCATCAGGTAAAAAAGAACTGTCATTCTCACTGGCCATTAAAAAATAGCTTTTAAAATGGTGTGAAAAGAGGAGTCCTGAGGTGCCTGGGTGCCTCAGTCAGTTAAGTGCCAGTCTCTTGGTTTTGGCTCAGGTCATGAACTCAACAGTTTGTGAGATCGAGCCCCACATCAGGCTCTGTGACAACAGCATGGAGCTTGCTGATGGGATTCTCTCTCTCTCTCTCTCTCTCTCCCACTCTGTCTTTCCCTCCCTCCCTCTGCCCCTCTCCCCTACTCTACTCTCTCTCAAAATAAATAAATAAACATGAGAAGAAAAAAAAAGGGTGAGTCCTATTTCTTTTCTTCAGTTACTGGCTCCAGAGTTTGCCAGCAGTATCTCTGTGTTCTAAGAGCCCAGCTCAATTTCATTTAGGTCTTTTTAATTTTTTCTCCAAAGTAATAACATTAAAAACACAAAAGAGTTTAACTAAAAAGCCTCCATAGGAAAAGAAACAACTAAAGCATTTTTACATTTGGAAAGATTTCTCTTTAAGGACTAACTTACAAGCTTTTTCAAGAAGGGATAACCTCTAAATTTAATTAAGTGTTGAAAGGCTTCTGAACTAAAGGCAAGGAAACCTATTTGTCCAGTGTAGTTCACCGTAGCTAAAACAACTATATAAAACTATTTTAATCTATTATAGTCAGTGCCAAGTTTCCTCTAAAATATGAAATAAAGTGCAAACCAAAGAGCAAGAAGCATTTTTGGTCATATAATAGGTTATTCTCTCTTTTGAAAATAGCACTTTAGGAAAACTGTCATATTTAGTTATTATTATATTACACCCTGTTGTATATGTATTATTATATTACACCCTGGTGAGAAAGACTGAAAGTTAGGAAGGAAAGATGTACCTGAGATTTGGTCTCTTACTCTTCTATCTTGTTCAGTTTGAGGTTTTAATTCCCATTACATGGCTTCCTGCCTCTAAGACAAGAGTGAAACAAAGAAGCCTAAAATAGAATGAATGATGGGAGGAAAGAATATATATTTATATATGTTATATTCACATCATTTATTCACACACACATCATTTTACACAAAACTTATTCCCAACTACAGAAGTATCTTAACTACGTGTCTTCATTCATTACAAAAAATGAAATCCAAATTTATTTTTGTAATCAGGTCTATTTCCCCCATATTTACTAAATGTTCTCTAACAGAGTATGATAGGAAATAGTACATTCATTAAAGTTTTACAAACTTCTACATTTCTGAGGCTTCCAGGGGTTAGATGACTTTTTCGTATTCACATAGCCAGAGTAAAAGACCTGGGTTTTCAATGCAAGGACTTGACCTTTCTATCATGCAGTACTGATGACATCACACTCTCAAAGGCAGGACAAGTGCTTGAGAAATTTGGTAGAAGTTGAGAGATGGTACCTGGGTGAAAGATGTTACCTGGGAGTCCCCAAACTGATAAACAATGGGGAAATGGGAATGTAGGAGATAGATGTGGGAAAAAAATAAGGCCCTGGAAAAAAGTTATAAAAGCAAATATAAATTGTGCAAATCTAAATATAAAAGCAAATATAAATACAATAAATTTATATATGATTTTATATTTAGATATAAATATATATTGATATAAATTGTTATATAGTATGGAATAGAATGGATGTTTGGATTATTGGTCCCCAGTCACATCAGTGTGATGATTAGGCTGACTACACACATTCCTAGAAGCATGTTAATAAGAATTGCTATGGTCATTAAGAAGCTTGTACTTCCTAGGATATCTCAAAGGCCCAGCTGATTAAACATCTGGCTCTTACTTTGTTTGGCTCAGGTCATGATCTTACAGTTCATGAGTTCATGTTCCACATTGGGCTCTGTGTTGACAGTGTGGAGCCTGTTTGGGATTCTCTCTCTCTCTCTCTCCCTCCCTGCTTCTGTGCTCCGTTTCTCTCTCTCTCTCAAAATAAATACATAAACTTTTTTTAATTTTTTTTTTTTCTGAGAGAGACAGCATGAGCAGGGGAGGGTCAGAGAGAGAGGGAGACACAGAATCTGAAACAGGCTCCAGGCTCTGAGCTAGCTGTCAGCACACAGCCCAACGCGACTCTAGAAACCACGAACCACGAGATCATGACCTGAGCTAAAGCCAGATGCTTAACCAACTGGGCCACCCAGGCACCCCTCAAAATAAATATGAAAACTTAAAAAACTGAAGAAGAAGCTTGTACTTCCTTAGAGGTATGAATTCATATTGAAAAACATTCCNGAATTTGCATTATTCTTAAAAACATTTAGAATTTAGTGAGCTAGAAAATGAGAAAAATAGTAAAGCAACCCACACAAAACCCAAATGGCATAGGAAATTAAACTATTTGTAAATGTGGCAAAGCTTGATATAAGCAAAATGGGAATTGATTTTTAAAGCTCAAGCTTCTGAAAAATTAAATATGGTTTTAAAAATGGTTATCAGTATGCATTGTACACCAATAGCTCTTCTTATTTTCATTGTTGCAACTGTCAACAATCCCTTCATACTCAATAAATGTTAACATATATGAAATAATTCTAAACATTTAAATTTCCTAAGTAATTACATAGTTAAACTAAATGTGAATGCATACATGTATAATTCTTTCAATAAATGGAAAAACTTTAAAAATATTTTTTAAAGTTCATGCATAGAATCTGAGTGAAAAACTTAAGGAAAATGAAGGGGTAAGGTTATGGTTAAATTTTGTGAGTTGCTGATTATAAAAACTACCTGTTAGGAAATATCCCACAGTATTATGCACAGACACCTATTTGGAATTAATTACATTATGTTATGATTAATTCTTTACAAGTTTGTCTTATATAGGTGTATGTATTAATATGAGGAGAAATATTTGGTACAAGGAGATAGCCAAATTCTTTGACCAGATGAGGGAAGTGCCTTGGGAAGACCCAAAAACTATATAAAGTGTACAGAATTCTGGGAAGAAAAGGCAAGCAATTTAATATATAAAAATGATTCTATTTCCACTCTCTGTTTACAGAAACATAATAGCCTATTTAAGTGGTTATATAGTCCTATCGAAGTTATATAGTAGCTATATAGTTAATTTGCATGATTTTAAAAGTTAATCATTGTGACATTTAATGAAATTTGGAAGAAAGTGCTATAAATGGACAGCTTGAAACTGTAACATGATTGAAAATAATATAGATATAATCATAAATAGAACATTTGAAATTTAGGTATACATTAAATATCAAAAGACAGTACGATAAAATTAGTATTATATTTTGCTCATTTGAGGTCAAATTAAAAACATGAATACTAGCAAATAAGTTTTTCTACTAACAAATATAAATAAGTCTCTTTATGGTGAATTCTCTGTTTCTGTAATTTGTATTTTAATAATTTTTTTCTTTCTGAATATAAGCTTTGCCACTTGACTTTATACTTATTGCAAGATCATTGTAACTAAGAAAAAAATCATATAAATATCTCCAAAAAATTCATTCATTTTCCCAAACTGAAACTAATTATATGATCAATTAATGAATTAATAATAAATCTATTCCAAAGAATATATCATTTGCCATTAATTCTGAAGCTATGTTTCTTATATGCAGTAGTACTATGTTAGAAATAATGGAATACTAGAGCTAAAAGAATACTCACCAATTCAAGTAAAGAACTCAGAATACTAATTCAGTATAATAATATGATCAGTATTACAGTTTTGAACTTACAACATTATCTTTTAACTCATTATATTTTTAAAACTTCCTTCAGGTTATTAAACAGTGGCTCAATTCCAGAAAGTCACTAATAGTCTCATAGAAAATTATTGAAAAAAAATAAGCTTCTTCTAAGTGAAAAAGGAATCTTTCCAAGGATAAACAATTACATCAATCTAAAATATTAGAAGATTAAAATTCACAATTGAAGATAAAAATAATATAGTCAATTAAAGTATTTTAATGGATTACAAAATCACCCCTAGCAATTTATCTTTAAATCACTTTTGTGATATCCATTGCCAGCAGGAAATGATACTTCAATAACCATATTCTATAAATGGTGCCATGAATTCTATGACCTTCTTAGTCTACATGCCAGACACCAAATACTGTTTCAGATTTTTGTAAATGTAGGACTGCTCCATTCAGTCTTATTAAGAATATTTCTAATTAATTAGAATATATTTCTCCACTTCCTAACTACCTTAATATAACCATATCAATTTCAGGTGAATTCTTCTTAAAATCTGCTGTTGTGTTCAAGTTTGTTCAAGAGCCACATGGTTAAAAGGAAAAAGGATAATGCTGGTTATCTTAAGTTGACTTTTTCATATATCTTATTACAAATATTCTATCCTGTCAAAAGGAAAAGCAGAAGGAATCATTTTCCATTATACATGCACACAAAATATAGTGGAGTAGGTAGATAAAACACTCTTTTCAGAATATGGATATGTTAAGGAGACATTTCATATCTTTGTTCTAATAATCACCTAGCGATACCTACAGATAACTCAAGATTTTAGAAGCCAAAGGTTTTAAAAATTAGGCAGAAGCCTCAAGCAGAGCTGTGAATAGATTTTACAAAGTCTCAGGGTTTGAAAAATCTTTTAAAGGTGTTCAATAAAAGTACTTATATGGTGTTTGAATTTCTTCTAATAGATCCCCACCAACTGGTATCACAGTCAGTCTGAAAATCTGTGACAGAGAACCCATCATCCCTGAGGCAGCCCATTCCATAAGACTGTAACAAAGTTCTTCTTTATAAGCCAATCTTTATAAACCAACATTTGTCTTCTAGTAGTTTTCAGTAGCTGCACCTCATTGTGCCACATAAACCAGTATTTCATGTGGGTACCTATTACACAATTGTAAGCACAGTATGGCCACATGTCCCTTTACTTCTCTGCCTCATCACTATTTTTTGAACTTTATGAACTACTTGATGTCTTAGTCATAGTTTGATCATCTTTGTATCCTCAGCCCTTAATATAGAGTTGTACATGAGGTGAATATGCAGAAAAAATGATTGTTAAATGAATAAAATGCATCTAAAATGTAAGCTCATTTCAAAAGCAAGGCATATTTATTTTGTCACAAAATTGATATGGGTATTGTGGAAAATGTGAAAAGAGTACTGGAGAAGTGAATTAAGGGACAGCTATTGAGTGGCATGGTGAATAGTGCCAAATACTTTCCAGATACTTGAATCCAAGACATGGTCTGGGATCCAGATTATTTGACTCGGACACATGGGATACGGACGATATCCAAGCAGGAAATGTTTTGGGTTAGAATGTGTTTCAAGAAAAGTAATAATCAGAAATGACATTTTACTATTTATTTACATCATTAGTAAACTATGATCACTTCAAAATCTAGTAAGAGTCAACCTATCTCTCTCTGGGAATGCAGAGTAACAGAGAAAAAACTTTTTGACATTGATCTTGGCAATAACCTTTGGATATAATACCAAACATAATAGGCAACAAAAGCAAAAATAAACTTACATCAAAGTAAAAAGTTTCTGCACAGCAAAAGAATCAGACAACAAAATGAAAAAGCAAACTACAAACAGGGAGAAAATATTTCCAAACCCGTATATATGATAAGAAGTTAATAGCTAAAATATATAAAGAACACACACAAGAAAAATTAAATTAAAAATGGGCAGAGGACTTGAATGACCAACCAGGTGTATAAAAAGATGTTTTACATCACTAATTATTAGGGAAATGCAAATCAAAACCACAAATGAAATACCACTTTACATGTGTTAGGATGGTTATTATTAAAAAGACAAGAGTGTTGATGAGGTTGTGGAGAAAAAGGAACCATTGAATGTCTCAGCGGAAATGTAAATTGGTATAGTCATTATGGAAAACAACATGGAGTTTGCTCAGGAAATTATATGATCCAGTAATCCCACTTTTGGGTATATATCTAAAGAAAATAAAAACTCTAAATTGAAAAGATACATGCACTCTGATGTTCTTTACAGCATTATTTACATAATCAAGATACAGAAACAATCTAAGTATCCATCAATGGATGAATGGATTTAAAAAAATGTAGCTTCACTCAGCCATAAAAAAAAGAAGATGAAGAAGAAGAAGAAGAAGAAGAAGAAGAAGAAGAAGGGAATTCTACCACAACATGGATAAAGGACAGAGGAGGAGATTATCCTAAATGAAATAAATCAGACCAAAAAAAAAAAAAGACAAATACTTTATAATCTCACTCATTCATGGATTCTTAAAAGAAAAACAAAAGTTGAACTTTAGAAACAGAGAGTAGAGCAGAATGGAAGTTACCAGAGGCTGAGGGGTGGGGGGGAGAGGGGAAAATTTTGGTTAAAGAGCTCAAACTTTCAGTTATAGCATGAATACTTTCTGCGGATCTAATATACAGCATGCAACTGTATTTAACAATACTGTATTGTATACTTGACATCGGCTAAGACATCTTGACAGTGGCTAAGATCTTAAGTGTTCCCACCACACACACACACACACACACACACACACATATGGCAACTGTCTGAGGTAATGAATGGATAAAATTAACTTAATTGTAATAATAATTTCACATTGTATAGAAAAACAAATATGTTGTATACTTCAAATATATACAATTTTGTCAGTCAGTTATAACTCAGTAAAATGGAAAATAAAAATAAAAATATTTAAAATATAAAAGGCCTATAA
>NW_027529449.1:60839-62677 GCF_008692635.1 Crocuta crocuta
ATAGTTACTACATGACATACAACTAGAGTTTTTAAAAGCTCATTAGAAATGATCCTTGAAAAATGGATCAGAATTCTTTATTACACATGCATACACATATCATATATTTTAAATTTTTATTTAAATATTTTTAAAATTTCTTAATTGAAATCTAGTGAATACTCAATGTTATATTAGTTTCATATGTACAACCTAGTGATTTGATAACTCTCTACACCATCCTCACACATATTTTGCTTTTGATGCTGCCACAATCCTTTAAATACTTCCTGTTACACCCACTGGCAGAAAGAGGTATGTCTCCTTGATACCTAGTGCTCCAAACCAGTGGTTGTCAACTGCTCTGTCACCATACACTGGAGGGCAGTGGAGGTTAAAAAGGAAGGCCAGAATTAGAGCTTGCCCAGCACTGCATGCGTCCTCACAGCCTCCTGCAACATCTGCTATGCCAGCAGTCCACCACCAAGCCTCTAAGAGTAAGCAGCATTCAATACCATCCCTCGTGGGTCAGCATTCACACAGCTGAACCAGACAGACCTTTCCCTTCATCACCATGAAAATGGATTTAACAAGTGAGCAAAGCTGCTAATATCTTTATTACTTCTCAATTCTCATGCCTTCAGATACATGTCATTATATAAAATTGTGTTATTTTCTTAGACACTGCTTGCTTCAAAAAGATGGAAGAATTTTAATAAAGTAAACTGAGGTGCAAGGAAATCTGCCTTTCTCCAGATAAATAAATTAATAAATACATAAATACATAAATAAATAACTTCTTGTAACAACAGAAAATGTTATTAACAGGGAAAAATTGTACAACACAACACATGTTGGAGAAAAATGCCATCAGTATATTTCTCCAGAAAGATGACATATCAGATAATCATATTGCTGGATAAACTAATATTTGAAGCTAGAAGGTAAAAAAGGGGAGAACAGTTTTTCCATAAGGAAAATGCAGTAAGTGTTAGGTTTACAATATGCAATCATTCTAAAATTGGCATTTGGAGTAAGTTCTCCAGCCTGCTTGCCTATTCCCCACCAAAGCATTTCAAAATGAAAATTATGAGGCACTATTCTTTTTTGCGTACAGTGTGCCTCCTATGTGTGGTGAGATAGATTGAAGACTCACAATGTTACAGAGAAAACACATACAAGCTCTATATTAATGGCATACTCTTTTACTTAAATTTGGAGGAGCAGAGTGAATGAAAAAATATGCACATCTAGGCATGTTTTGGTGAAATTTTATTGTGTTTTATTTTTATTTTTATTTAACAAAATTAATGTTTCTTTATTTTTGAAAGAGAGAGACAGAGTGCAAGCAGGGGAGGAGCAGAGAGAGAGGGAGAGAGAATCTAAAGCCAGGCTCCAGGCTCTGAGCTGTCAGCACAGAGCCCAAAGTGGGGCTCAAACCCATAGGCTATGAGATTATGACCAGAGCCAAAGTGGGACACTTAACCAAATAAGCCACCCAGGTGTCTCTAGTGAAATTTTATTTTATTTATTTTTTTTTGATATTTTATATAATCATAATAAAGACGAGAGTCTATTAGATTCTGGAGAGGAAAATACAGAACCAGGTTCCTCATCATCAACATTGTGCGCAAAAGAGAGAGAGCATGCCCACGCAAATGTTATTCAAACTTATGAGAAAAAATATTTTCAAGTTAGAACTCTATACTATGCAAAATTAAATGAAAGGGCATTTTTAGACATAATATGTCTCTGAGATTTTCAGACATATGTTTGAAAATGTACTCCAGGGCTTTGAACAAAATATATCATAGATTTTCTGAACACTTATTAAAGAAAATACTACAGCAACATAAAAT
>NW_027529449.1:62933-156416 GCF_008692635.1 Crocuta crocuta
GCGTTTTGAAAATTCTATAAAATATGGCCTTAATATATATATAAATATATACACACAATATATAATTATTTATATTATATATATATATTACATTGCATATAGTAATATGTAGTACATATAGTATAGTTTTAGTAAAAACTGTGGCATTAATATACATACATATGAGTGAATATGCATATAAACAAATCTGTGATAGGACATAATTAACAGACCTACAAAGCATTTATCTCACATTAAATCAAAAACTCAGAGGAATACAGGAAGAATACCTTCAAAAATAAAGTAAATTAAACTAAGAGTTTCTAGTAAAACCAGTAGATATTTATATATTGTGTAATAATAATAAAATAAATAGAATTGGAAGAAAGTAAAGATTATGATCCAATCAATATAAAATAAAACTTAAAATAGTCTTTGACTTTGAAATACAGTCCTTAAGAAAAAAAATCCTTTTTTAAAAAATGTTGGGATGTTCATGGTTTATCCAGAGTTGATGGCTTATAATATAGATGATTAAACATATTCATATTACCTTTTTTTACTGTAATGTATATTTATTGTTGGGTTATCACAATAACGCTATGTGTATATGATAAAATCAAAGGTTACATAACATAGATATCCCCTGCTTTCTGAAGGTTCATATTATACCACTTTGCTTTTAGGAAAGACTTACATTAACATCTGTTTTTGCGAAACAAAATAAATTCCTTAATTCATAATGAGAAACATTTTTACCAATTCTACTTCTGGAACTAAAGATTACATTTTCATAAATATATTTGGTCATTTTAATACAAAAATATACTAAAATATAATAGACTGCTTTCAATATATTAAGCTAATATAATTCATCTACCTTCAGGATAAAGATTTTAGAATGGAGCTTCAAAATCTCTGTGTAATCATTTGAGTAGTGAAGTATTGCCTTTATCTATATCACAGTATAGGTGGATTTTAGTTTGCTATAAATAGTTAATATCCTGGTTACTTTATAATTGCTCTACCTCAAGATCAGTATGCTTTTTTTTTATTAAATTTCTTTTAATGTTTATTTATACTTGAGAAAGAGACAGTGCATGAGCAGGGGAGAGGCAGAGACAGAGACAAAATCTGAAGCAGGCTTCAGGCTCTGAGCTCTCAGCATAGAGCTTGATGCGGGGCTTGAACTCTTGAGCTGTGAGATGATGATTTGAGCCAGTCTCAGTCCAAAATTGGATGCTTAACCGACTGAGCAACCCAGGTGCCCAGATCAATATGGTTTTTAAAGTTTTACAATATTATAAAAAAATCACAGTATTATTAAAAATTAATTTGAAAATCTAAGACCATTAAACGTAATACTGACCTCTGAAATAATCTCAAGAATGCTCTGACTTCTTAACTTTTGATGATTGAAAACTGTGGTGATATTTCTTAAAACTACATATTTACTATTTAATTTAATTTTGACTTGAATTTTTTTTTTTTTACAAAATATAGTTTGTCAATTTGAACCCCAAACAGCCAATCATTTTTTGTAATGAAGATTGGCTATTTCACCAAGAAAAGATTTTCTTCACAGTTAGAGTCTTTATTCCAAACCTAAAATAATGGAGACATGGGTTTGCACAAAAATTACAACAAATCAAGCAAAATAAAACAAATACAACATATGCATACAACTGCATACACGTGCACTAAAAACTATCATTCTAAGATATAAATTGTTCTTTTATGTTACTTGTAGGTATTTAATTGTTAGAGTCCAATAAATTTTTTGAAAATTGCAAAATTTAAGTTAAATAGACATCTAGGGAAGACTCAGATCCATAGTAAAAGATACAAAATTTCTAAACAGCTTTTCCCTTGAAAATAGGATACTTGGTAAATGTAGGCAAAGATCATTTTTATCTAATGTTAGCTTTTAGACTATATATCCTGCTATGCTTTGAGAAGTAATGAAAGGTTTTATGTTTATTAGGTTGGCATTTATCATGCCAAAAAAGTGATAATTTACAAAGAAAAAGTCATCACATATAACCAGCAAAGGTGTTAAATAAATAACTTATCTGTTTTAATGAAATTACATATTAAACTAAGCACCTATGTTTTAATCTACATAGTTTAGGAATGTCTTATTTTTTAAGTTCTTATTCATTGATCTACATATGAATCAAATAATCCTTATGAATACACACCTAACTACAAGATATTGAAACATAAATTTGATATTTAAGTGATTTATTTGCATAGAAAAGACATTTGAAAGTAAGACTAATTAACTGCTAAATTAATCTATAATAGATAGAAGAAAATTCAACTAGAGGGATTTTTAGCTCCGTGCATTTGGCACAGACTTAATTTAAAATAAAAAAAAAGAGGAACCTATAATAAAGTTCAAGTTATTGAAAGATAAAACTAAAATATTTAGTCATTTAATAAAAATTTGGAAATAGAATTCTCAGAGTTAGGTGTTAATTTCACAGAACTCAATCTTCTAACTTTCTCGATTTACTTCAAAGGTTTAAAGTTATGTATTTTAGAAAGAGATGTTGTATTGAATTATATGCTCTTGTGCCTGTATGAAACAAGAATTATAAGGATATATAATAGGATTTTCATTTTCCAGATAATTAGGTCTGCCATGGGCCACAAGACAAAGCATTTTAGATTGCTGAATTCATTCGTATAGAGGAAAAACAATTTCAAAAGATGAAAATGGAAGTACTTAATTGATAAGGAGAAAGATTATTTTGAGGATTATAATATTATAAGAAACACAGCTATTATAATGCCATAACATTGTTTTCCAAAGTTTAGGAACCCCAGAAAACATACATTAGATTATCAACAAATAGCACTGTCATTTTAACCAATATGTGATAATCATCCTCAGATTAAATAGCCAATTAATGTTTTTGTTCTATGCTCACTTTAAATTAGGAGCATTTGAGGGAATTTTAGATATTCTGTATGTTTCTTGTTGCTTTATGTTGTAAGTCATTCTGACAGTTAGCAATGAAGGGCTAAAGGAGGGTCCTATTACATCTGAGAGCTGATTGTTAATGCTCAGGAATTTTGTGAGCACATTGGAGTTTGAAATCAGCCATCGTATGAGTATTTACACCACGTACTTCACAAATGCCATAAATCAGGCTTCCTTTCTTCATTTATTTTTTTTCTGTTTTTCCCCAGGTGAAACCATGTAAAGTTTTTGCCAGCATGTGGTACTGGTTTTATCCCTTCCAATGCTCACACATGTGAGAAATCTTTGAAATAACCCTGCCTGTTAATGCAGTGATTTTCTTTCTGAATGAACCATTGGTTGCTCATGAAATTCTACTCTCACTTCTCTACTCCCATCATTCTACAGAAGGCCACCTTCCACATCCCAAAATATTATTCACAGAGCCATTAGATATATCTTCTCAGATTTTCAGCATATAATTTTTATGCTCCTTTATCTGATATTTATGTGTATCTGAACTCTTCTCTACTGGGAGCCACACTGGCCTTGCTGGATAACAGTCACAGCGAGGAAATGGCAGTGTTTGCACAGCTCTTGCCATGAGAAACCAAAACTGATATCTCCTTCTGCTACTACTGGCTCATATTGGAAATGAGCCTGCAGGTCTTGACCAGTCCTCACAATATTCCAGATCAGACGGATATTCCCCACACAGATTGCTCATAAAGAAAAGCATATTCCTTCCTTTTCAAAACAGACTTCAGATGAAAGCATTGTGGATGATTGTCAAAAAGCTCTTCCTATGGGCCTTGCAGATCCAAGACTTACATAATAAAGAGGGCTAAGAACACAAGAATTACAATTGAGTCTGGCCCTGAGACAAAGAGCCTAATTTAGAGTTAAGGACAAATATCCACACCCACCCAATTGTTTCTGCTTGGAGCACCAGCCCCCCCGCCCAAGGCAATTGTGATCAGTATTTGGAGTGACTTATTCTGGACTTGAAAATGCTGATTGCACCCTGTGAGGGAACCTATTGAGGAACTTTTTCTTTTGTGATTATGGGAGCAAACATTGTGTTTCCTTAAAGAACTGTTTTTCTTTTTCTTTTTGTTTTTTTTTTTTGTTTTTTAGAACTGTTTTTCTTAATACTTCTCCTTAAACAAACAAGCTATTGACCCCTGCTCACAAAGAAGTAACTTCACCCTTTTTATGGTAAAAACATTGTCTTGTATGCTAAAGATACCTTCCTTCCCCATAGGATAAACATCTAATCCTCTACCTCAATCACTATTGATAGAGGTTATGCAGGAGTCTTCTACGAATCTATGTTTTGGAAAATTCTTACATATCAAAGAAGTTTGTCATCAGAAACTATTGTCTAAGGCAAATGCCACTTCTGTGCCATCCCGCAAACACTTAATTATAAAATAAAGTTGAGCCCCAGTCAGAGCAGAGATGCCTGTCTGGTGACCAGAAAGACTCTCGGGCCTCTCTCCTCTCTCCCTAGCCAACACCGTCCATCCGTCAGGGACCCCTAGACCCTGGCTGGAGCCGGCCTCTGGCACTTCTCTGAAACTTTCTATTTAATGTTCAGTTTCTTTGCATCCCACCCTCTAGTCAAATGGGTCGCTTGTCAGTGCTATCTTTTTTGTTTATTTTTTTTCCTTTCTTAGAAAGTGTTTCATGTTCTTGGAATTTATTTAAATCTTACTCATTCTTCAAAGCCCAAGTTTGTTCCAATTTGTAGGAAGAAATAATAATATGGTAGAAATAACACTACAAATAAATCTTCTTGCATAGGGGTTAACCAAAGTATTATGGAATGAAGGATATGTAATTTAGGATGCATTTGTTAAGAAAATAGTGTAAAATTTAAATGTGAATATTAGGTTATGGTGAATAAGAAAATGCGCTGCTCAGACATCCTGTTGCAGGAACCACAGATGATCTCACAGGGCAGGTAAGAAATTGTGTACCAAGGAAGCTGCAAGCATTGACTACATTTAATTGCAGAAACCAAGGAAGGATCTTAGAATTACATTATGTGGGTGCAAGCTTGAGAAGAGAGTTTTGAATGTAGGAGTGGATGAAGAAGACATTGATTTAGGGGTACTTTTTCAGGACACGAGATTAAATATTCTGGCAAAAATCCCAAGAGATGAGATGGTGGTAGGGTTAGCCACCAGGAAGCTCTTAGAAGCCTTGAGAAAGCAATGGCCAATAGTGAGCAAAGTAGAATGCCCAAGGTGCCCTGGCAGATGATGCAGGAAGGAATAAAGGGGTATGCATATGCTGTAATAGTATATTATGTCATGCCAGAAGACCCATCAGGGGGTCATGTCACTCACAAAGGCCATTAGGAATGAGTTGGTGAGAGTGTCATTGAACCATAAAAACGTTCCTGGATGCCTCCGTTTTGGTTGAATGTTTGACTATTGATTTCAGCTCAAGTTATGATCTCGCAGTTAGTGAGACTGAGTTTGCATCTGTTGGGCTCTGCACTGACAACACAGAGCCTGCTAGGGATTCTCTCTCTCCCTCTCTCTCTGCCCTTCCTCCTCTCCTGCTTGCACATGCCGTACTCTCTCTCCTTCTCTTTCCCTCTCTCAAAATAAATGAACATTTAAAAATAAATAAATAAACCATAAAACTTCCATACTATCTTTTCTCTGCCATATGATGATAACTACAGGACAAGCAGTCATAGAGTTTTAATCTTCAGGGGAATGATAGAATCCTGAATTAATAGACATCATAAGCATCACTGAACCACCAAAATCCAGAAGGCCACAGTTACCATAGTGAATGGCAAATTCAGACAGGAAGCTAAGGGAGCTGGATCTGAAGGAGTTTTCAGATACAGTTAACAGAGTTTGGTATCCTTAAAAGCAAATTAGATGAACAAAAAACAAGAATGCTACTTAACATTCATAACCAGGAAGTAAAAACAAAAGGCAAGACGCAAAAGGCTGAGAGCAATCATCCCAGTAAAATCTCATGAATCCCTTGCTTACTTTCCAGATTTGAAACATGTTTTGGCTTTGAAGTATGTTGATTAAAGACATATGCAGTGAAAAAGGACCCTAAAACAGCAGAGTAACAGTATAAAGCACTGATTTCCATAGTCCTTCCTAAAAGGGGTCTATGACTATTGAGTGACACTATACTTTAAGGCAAATACCCAGATATAATGGACTTTAGGACACAATGACAAAGCTGACACTGATGTCAGGAAACTCAATTACCCTCATGGCCTACTTGACAGAGTGGGGACTTACAGGAACCAAAATCCATCTCAGTAGACCCACTTGTTCCACGGACTCACTCTATGATCATTTTCTCAGTCTCTGGGTGCATAACTGGAACTGATATCCCTGGCAATTTGATATAACTTGATCTTTGGGAATAAGCTTGATATTGGGAAAGGTCAAGTGAAAACTTTGAGACAAAATTAAAACCACAGTTACATTCCAGGGGGATCGATCAAATTAGTGCCACCATTAAAGATTAAAAGTATACAGGATCAGTGGTTCCTATTAAGTGGCCGTTTAGCTTGTCATTCTGGCCCCAAAGAATGAATCCTGGAGAATCACTGTAATCTACAACAAGGTCAACCAAGTAGATGCATTGATTGCATCCACTGTGCCAGTTGTAGTATCATAGCTAGAAAGACTACTAAGGTACATGGTATGCATAGGTCTGTGGCATATAGCCATTGATTTGGTGACTGCATTATTTTCCATTCTACTTACAAAAGAGAATCAGAAACACTTTTCATTCATATGGAGTGGAAAATAATAGCCATTTACTGTTTAGCTTGAGGATTATGTCACCTATTTTGCATTCTATGATAATGTAGTCTAGAGAAATCTGTACAAATTGGGTATCACACTAGATGTAAAGCATCACACTGATCCACTATATTGATTGACATCCTGTTGATCTGAAATGTCACTCAAGAGATGATTAGTACAGTAGAGAATTTGATGAGACAGATAACATCCAGAAGATACATGATAAATTTACAAAGTTTAGGAATCATTCCAATTCAGCCAGTTTTTAGGGGTACAATACTCAAGGGCATGTCAGATATCCTCTTCAATGTAAAAACCAAATTAATAAGTGCTGCATCCTCAACTACAAAGGAGAAAACACTCACAGAGAGCATGGCAAGTATATGAAAGAGTGGCCACACTGGCAGAAATAAAGATTATATATAGACCCACTTGTGTAGACTCCGATTTACAAATACCAGTATAAGTACTGTGGTCTATGAACATCCTAACTGTGAACAACAGAGATGAATACGGAGCCCTCAATACAAAACCATTCCTTGAAGAGATCAATTTGTAACTTGGTTTCAAGTTGTCTGAAATGAATCCCTTCTATCTTGCAAGGGCCAAAAGTTTGTCTTCATAGGGATGAATGTATATTCTAAATATAGGTTTTATTCCTGTCTTCAGAGCCTTAGCAGACACCTTTCAGTGTTCCTAGGGAACACCTGATGCACAGGTGCAGGCATAACATGTGAGTAGGATGTTTGGGAGTTAGCCATGACCCATTAGCTTTTCCATCCAGAAGCAGCCAGCCACATAATACCTTGGAGTGACCTACTCGAGGTATAGTTGAAGCAACAGCTTGAAGGCAATACTCTGAAAGGAAAAAGGGCCATTTTTTCAAGGTGTTGTGCATTCATTATATCAGTGGTCTTTATATGGTCTCCTCTCCTAAGAAGGAATAAGACACTTGTCCAAGAACAGAGGGCTGATAGCATAAGTAGCTTCTCTTACTATTCCTCCTTTTGAACTCAGAGGGGAAATTGTTGGGAAAATTCTAATCCCTACAACTCTGAGCTCTGCAAGGTTACAGTTTTATCTCCAAAGGAGTCAAACTTTCTTCAGGGCACACAGCAAGGAGTAGTTCACTTTTAATCACATCAATGATAGCCACCAGGATACCTTGGATTTCTAAAATCCAAAGACTAGCAGATAAGTAACAAAGTTGCCATCTTTGTCAGAGTAATTTACCTTAACCAGCAGGAGGCAGTAAGGCTGCTTTTACTCAATGGGTACATAGAAGAGTATATGTGGAGCTCAGGCAATTCATTTAGGAACCTCCAGGTACTTATTTGTCCCATTATATCTATAACTAGATAAGTGAAGGACCCCCAGCCTAAGAGGGTATTATTTGCCTCAGGTTTCCCAAGAATGTTGGTTTGGATCACATCACCAAATGACAGTCGAGGGTCAGAGAACTTTTGGATGCATGGTGATGGTGGAAGAAGATAAGTACCAGTAGCACCCCAAAGTCAACTACAGCACTGAGATCTATAGTTCTTCCTATTAAACTCCCTCTTTTATTTTTTTTATTTTTTTTATTTCTAGGAGAAAGAGAGAGAGAGACAGCGTGAGCAGGGTAGGGTCAGAGAGAGAGGGAGATACAGACTCTGAAATAGGCTCCAGGCTCTGAGCTGGCAGTCAGCACAGAGCCCGACGCGGGGCTCGAACCCACGAACCGGAAGATCATGACCTAAGCGAAAGTCGGACGCTTAACCGACTAAGCCACCCAGGCGCCCCTAAACTCCCTCTTTTAAATTTCTACTCTGTAAGAGAGGCTCATGGGAAAATGGAGGCGCTATTCTTCAGACTCACATGGAAAAGGAGATGTGGAGCATATGCTGTTGATCACAGTGTCCATAGAGATGTGCCAGTCAGATCTACTTTGGAGAGTACAGTTGACTGATAGCCAGCTACCCTCTTTCTAACTTACTATTGTATTTATGCTAAGGACATACTTTCCCTAGGATGGTCCTAATTAGTGATAGAGCTTGGCAGAGGTACTAGTTCTGGCCTCTTCTAATAGTGCTCCTCTCACGGACAATTTTGGTGTATACAACTCTTATTAAAAATTTTATCCAATTTTGCAAGGCACCTGGGTTGCTCAGTCAGGTAAGCGTCTGACTCTTGATTTTCGCTTAGGTCATAATCTCACAGTTGGTGACCAAACCCTGGGTCAGTCTCTGCACTGATAATACCTGGAACCTGCTTGGGATTCTCTCTCTCCCCCTCAACCATCTCTGCCCCTTCCTCACTCATGCTTGCTCTCTCTCTCTCTCTCTCAAAATAAATAAATAAACACTTAAAAACCTTTTTATCCAATTTTGGAAAATCTTTATTGAGCTTCTTTCATTCACAAAGTGTTATATCTGATGAAATTTCTACCAGGGGACTGCTACAGTTTGGAGATCTACAAACAGAGGAATCCTTATAAATTTTATATTTACTCATCAAGAAAGAAAAAAGCATATAGAAATACAGCATATTTCTTATTTTTATGCTACATTATTGAGTGTATTCCTGACATGAAAAGTGATACATTTTAATTAGGCACAAATAAGAACTGAATTGTCAAATCATTATATTGTACACACTGAAATTAATATATGTCAACTACTTTATTTAAAAATTAAAACTTAAAAAACCTGAATGTCCCATTTACAATTCTATATATCTGACAACTGGACAAATTTTCCATAGATTAGATGCTGAGTCAGTATATGTCAAATCCTGTTTCTCCTCCATGACTATATATTGCTGGTGCCAAACTACATAGAATATGTTAATATAAGACAGTCGCAACTCTATGATTTTGTGTCACATTGTGGATGGATACAATGTGGACAGTAGAAGTATTTCTGGAAGTCATTCCTACAAAGAGATGGTTAACAATATGTTTGTGAATGATGGAAGTTTATCTGAATATGGGAGTGTCACAAATTCTGCCTAAAACAAACTGTATCCCCAACTCAAAGTCCCCTTAGCTAAATCTAAATAATCTTCCAGCCTGGTCAATATGTGCCAGCACAAAAAGAAGTCAAAGGAAATGTGGCAGAGGGGAAGTTTGAGTGGAAAGAGATATTAATCTAAACTAATTTGGGTCTAAGTAACTTAAGCAAATCTTGCAAATTTAAGAAATTAAAAAAATATATATTCTTGTGAATACATTGTTGCTAAGACTATCACCCAGTGTCTTGGAAAAGATATGGGAAAACATGTGGCCCTGAAGTTTAAGCCTTATTAATTTCGTATTACCATCTACAACCATACCACTCTGAAAGTGCCCGAACTCATCTGATTGTGTTACCTTATTCTTTTCCTTCCAACAAATCATTAAATCTACTTCTATTTTCGTATTGTCTTAGTTAATAAAATCATCTCAAGTTCAAAGTAGACCCTTAAACTCATCAATTTCTACTTGTAATTTTTTCCTTCCATCCAGGCGGTCACAGAATGATCTCAAATCTATCACAAACATCTTGTAAACTTTCTTCTTATCCATCCTCTTTGTACAGCTGTATTCTAGGTCTTTCAATTGCCTGGATTGTTATTACAAAATTGCCAAAACCTCACAGGCTCTCATGTTAATGCCAGAGTCACCTAGCATAAAGGTAGAGGTGTGTACATCACTTCCTTATAAAAACTGGAAAGAATGAAACTCAAACTACTCTTCAAGGAGTACAAAAGGCATCTCAAGTGTCTCCCTCCACTTACTTCTCCAACTGCTGGCCAAATGTGGCAGAGAGTAGAGCCTTTCAAATACCTGGGCCTTCTATTCATTTATCCATCTACATAGAAAACGTTGATACTCTCTTCATTTAACAAATGTCCAGACATCTATCAAGAACTAGTTACCAGGTCATCACCTGTTTAGTGAAGACCAATCATTCCACCTCAGTTATTCATACTGATATGAAAGGGTATTCATATGGCTTATCTTCATATAGAACCTACTTAATTATTTTCCTAGAATGTGAACCTCTAAATTTAGATACCACCTTGTTCACTTTTATGTTTGAAGTGCTAGTAAAGACTTCATTAAATATTTATTAATTTGTCTTTTGACTGCCATTTATTTTGTCTATTACTTAAATAATCTTGCCAATCGGATTCCAATTTTGTGTGTATATGTGTAAAAGTGTTATGACCCAATAAGTCTTTGTATCCATAGGGTTTTGGATTTGTTGCCATTTCTCTCTTTCTCTTTTATCACAAAAAGAAACAAACACACAAGCAACTATAACAAAACAAGAATTAACAGAAGTTGAACACTCAAAAAGATTACTAATGTACACTAAATAACCATTGATAGTAATTAGCTTATAGATTTATATGTCAGGAAGTATTATTACTCAGTTTATTATTGTATAGCAGAAGTTTAAAATTACTCTATCACATTGGATATCAAAACATATATCCAGCCCCATTAAACAAAAGGGGCTACATTTTATTTAACAGTGTACTTCTAGTAGCTATTATATAACTATTTTCAATGGTGATATTTTTAATGATATCAGTATGACAAGAAATGTTTTAAGATACAACAGGTATTATTATAGATCAGGCAGTGGACTCTAATGAGAGATGGCAAATAGTAGTAAATGCATACAGTGGGGAAAAAAGATAATGACGAATATTTGAGAGGTAAGTTAGAGGTAAAATAATCCAGTACTCCACAATGAATTGGATGTAGTGTCAATATAGACAAAAATATATAAAGGTGTCACTGACAATGTACTCATTTTGAGGGGGTCAAACATTATTTTATATAACAGAGTAGAATTTAAACAAAACACTAATAGCATCTCCAAAGAGATCAAAAATAAAATGAAAAATAATGCTTTCTCAATGGAGAAATGATGAAAGAAGCCATTTGTCTCTCCTCCTTTTATACTTATACTTTCTCCTGTTTGTTCTATGGACTCTGTGGACTCCTTTTCCAAGCCTCAAGCCCCACAATGGCTCTGGAGCCCCACAATGGCTCTGGAAACATAATATGAATTCTTTGATTGAGGTATTTTCCTTGATCATATATTGTAGTAACTATTATATTTGCTTTGTAAACAAGAATTGACAAACTGCTTAATTCTATATACAGGTAGCATAACCAGGCTGATGTATGGCATGAGTTGAGTTAGAATGGATAAGCTATTCCAACCACATTATACTAGAAAGAATCTTATAGAGAAACTGAATCTACAATGGTAAATGGCCAAATGGACTGAGGTCAGGGAAATAGAAGTATGACAAGAATTGATTTTTTTAATAGGAATCAGAAAGAGAACAAGGGGTTAAGGAAAAATCATAAGTGATAAGTTAGGAAATTATTTAAAAAGAGAGAATACGGTAATTGATATGGCACTGAATTCTTGAATACCGGATGAGAATTTCAGTATCTGGAAATACTGATTACACCCTGTAAGTCATCAATACCCATAGCATACAGAAGTAACATTAATGGGCACCTCTCCTGTTCCATGTTTACTTACCACCAAAATTAACTATCCTGATAGAGTGGCTTAGTGACACCAAAATACCTAGAATTCATTTAGGCACTGGGACAAAATACATACACATTTTGGGACATGTTCTGTAACCTCAAAAAACTGTAAATCCAAGGAGATGGACAAAAATATACAACAATGCACACATGCAATATTTGTGGAGACTGAACAGAGAGTAATACATAAAGCAGAGTCACATTATGTGTCTCTTTAAGCCAGAAGGCCCAGGAGACAACAGATATAAACAACTTCTATCATATTGCATGTGTCCTAAATGAGGAAAATATTATCTAATGTATACTTATTTTATTTTTTGTATACTGAACTTGAGATAAGCGAGGGTTATATACAGAGATTTTCCATCTATTGAAGGAAGAATGTGATTGTGATGATTATTTTATGTGTCAACTTGACTGAGTCAAAGGGTTCCAAACACTTGGTTACACATTATTGTGGGTGTTTGTGAGGGTATTTCCAGATGTGCTTAACATCTCAATCAGTCTGAGTAAAGCAGCTTCTATCTATTGTGGATGGGCCTCATCCAGTTTCCTGAAGACCTAAGTAAAACAAATAGGGTGAAAAGTAAACTTTTGCCTGAATAACTTAAGCGAGGACATCTGTCTTTTACTGTGTTTGGTCTCAAGCTTGGTGATTTTCAGACTAGAATTTACATCACTGGTTCTCCGGGTTCTCAGGCCTTCATGTTCACAAGAACTCACTATCAGGTCTCTGGGTCTCCAGCTTGCCAACTGCAGATCTTGAGAATTCTCAGTCTCCATATTGTATAAGTCAATTCTTTATAATAAATCTCTTTCTCTGTATCTGTGTGTGTGTATATGTGTGTTTGTGTGTGTGTGTGCATGTGCGCGTGCGCGTGTGTGTGCGTGTGTGTGTTCCATTGGTTGTGTTTCCCTGGAGAATACTGACTAATGATATTGCATGGCTCCAAATGCTAAATGTTCTGTAATTTTCCCTAAACCTCTCTTTTCTGGCATATAGCTAGATAGATACCAAAAAATACCAAAAAGAATGCGAATCACTTTGGTACACATAATAACAAATTGGGAAAAATGCACCCCTTTCCTTATACTTATTATTTTATAAAGAAAACCTGCTTTATTCTTTTTTTAATCTATAATTTTTATTTAATTCCACATGTACTTTACAATTCTTCATTTGATGTCTCTCACAATAAATGATTGTAAATCTTATTGCTTGTGAAACATACATTGTCATATTTATTCTTCAGAAGGTGTGAAGCCTATGTTCTGTATCTATTCCCCTACTTACCTATATCTCAGTAATACTGCAAATACATGAGAACAGTGTAAGATTTTCTTCATTAAGGATCATTAAATATAGGAAAACAATATTTATGGTTCTCTTGTTTGACTATTTTGCTCATTTTTCTTTCAATCAGAAAGCAAATAGGGTATTATTCTTTTTAATTCCTCACTCAATGCTACATATTACATATAATAACTATATATGCATATTTGTACACATATACCCTCATAATAACACATATTGCTGCATATCATATTATAATGATTACTTCAGTTAAGTGTTGTGTTATAAATATGTTAAGTGTTATAAACATGGAAAACAATGTTGACTGGCTAATGCAACTGCTATAAACACCAATTTTTGCCTTGCCATTTTTCCACTATAAAGGCTATAAAAAGCCAGATAATTGCTTTCTTAGCTTCTCCTATGGCTGGTGGTGCCAGTATGACATTTGTCTCTACATTATATAAATAAAGTTTATAATTCAATCATAATAAGGCAAACAATCCAATAAAGTGCTCAAAATATTTTTAACAAACCACTTCATAAAAGAAGACATATAATAAATACATGTAAAGATGCTAAACAACATTAGTCATCTGAGAAGGGCATATTAACATGGCAACCTAACTATCACTACACATGAGAATTGACACTGTATTGGTGAGGTTGTGAGGCAACTGGAATTTCATACATTATTGATGGGACTGTAAAACTATACAGCTACTTTGGTTGTCAGGTTCTTATAATATTAAACATACACTCAATCATTATTAACCAGTAGTTTCACTCATAAGTATTTTCCCAAAAGAAAAGAAAACAGAGGCTCAGCAAAAGATTTCTATGTGAATGTTTAAAGCACTCTTAATTTCAATAGCTCCAAAGTGGAAACAATTCAAATCATCAACAAGTAAATGGATTAACAGATATTGGTAGAATCATACAATTGAAATGAAAATGAGAAAGAATGACCTACTGACAAATACAACATGAGTAAATTTAAAAAACATTATGTTGAACAAAAGAAGCCAGGCCCAAAAGAGTACCTACTGTATGATTTCATTTCTATAAAATTCCAAAATCCACATAACTAATTTATAAAGATATAAAATAGAATAGTGGTGATTAAGGGTCATAAGTAGAAGTGGGATTGAGTGCAAAGAATCAAAAGGAATTTTCCTGGGTGATGGAAATATTCTACATTTTGATTGCATTGCTGGTTACAAAACTGTATTCATTTGCCAAAAAGAATCAAACTATACATCTAAAATAGGTGCATTTTATTGCAGGTAAATTATAGCTCAATGAAGTTGATTTAAAAGTTGAAAAATAATAAAGCACTATTAGTCAGGTTCTCTGTATCTTTCACTGATTTTGTCATAAATAAAACATTAGGTATCAAAATATCCTTCTTTAATAGTAGTTCTAAGGATATACAGATTTTTATCTCTTTAGTTCAACATCTGTACTCTCTATGGCTAAATGGTACTATGAAATGTGTGTGTGGGGAGGGGGTGTGTGCGCGTGCTGATTTTACTATTTCCACTATCAGAACTCAGCCAAAGATTTTGAAGATGAATATAAATTAATTTGACTGTATATTTCTCATATTTTAAATTATGTCAAATTAGACTATTAAAATCCAATATGAAATTCAAGGATATTCATTCCCCTGGAAGCTTTTTAGTCTACTTTAGGAGGTGAATAGCAATGCAGTAGTAATGTGCTAGGAATTGTGATGGAGGAGGTGTGCACACTTCCAGAGCTGGGAGAAGAGTAAAATGTTTTACACTGATGCAACTACAGTAATTGGTTTGTTCTGCTCTGAGTTCAATTTAAAATGGCAATTATTTTTTGAATATGTGATTTAAATCTTTCAAGATATATTACAGTAAAAAGGGTGGGAAAAGCTTTAGAATTGAAATGTAGACTCACACAACTAGTTATGGGAAAGAAAATTAGTGTCCATGAGATAATATTTAAATTTTATGTTGTGACTTCAATCAAAAATGAATTTCAATTTTTAGAATGTATTATAAGAGCGTATGAATATATAAGACTAGCCATTTAAAAATGGGTTTTAAACTTACAGTTAAACCCTAATTAAAGATACTAAATGAGGTCTCATTCAAGATGGCCAGCTGTGCCATACTCTGAATACAAAAGTATCCAACTAAGGCTGTTCCTCATTATCACATTCATGTTCCACAATGATATGATCTTATTTGCAGGTAAGCCTATCTACCTTAAATGATCTTAGCTCACTAACTAAAATTTAGAACTGCTCCAGCCAAGGAATAATGGTTTCTTCCTTTTCATCACAAATGTTCATCTGCAAATAAGTGCAATAGAGATGAGTATTTAGGAGTACAATGTTTGTGATTTTACAAAATGATGACACCTGCTTACAATAACTCACAATGCAGTGTAAAGCAGAAACATTAATATGATGATCAAAATTCAGTAGAATAGGAGTCTTGGGAACTAATAAATTACAGTGAGACTCATGATAGCAAAATCACACTAGAGTCATATCATTTCCATGCAGACCAGGAAAACGTCATTTAATAATTCAAAAACATGTTGAGGAATGTTCTTTTCTATCCATAAAAATAAGAGATTGGTCTAAGGAATTTCCTTAAATTTATTTTGTTGAAGAAGTATCTATATTATTATTGTTATTATTATTACTATTATTATTATTTCATCTCATTAGTTTTTCTTTTCGTGATGCACTAGAATTTGAAATGTTCCTCACTTTTATTTTAAAGTAATATTCGTACCTACTTTACTATAGTTGGACAAATGACTGCCCTATTACTGTCAATATTATTTTATATTTATTGTATGGAAGGGGGCTGATAAGACTATACTTGCTACTCTTTAAATTTACATTTTAATTTTCATATCCTCACCCCTTAAGATGATTTGAACTAGCATAATTACTAACTTTGTGTTGCCAAAAGGATGAAAAAATGAAAAATAGAAGACAATGGCAAAGACACTGGGTTAATGTCATTATAGGCCTCTAGCAAGAGAACATCTTAAAAATAAATAGGTCTTTTTAGCAGTTAGAATTTAATTAGGAACAAAAGCAAGGATGTCTGGGTGGGGAAGAGTGGTGATAACTCCACTTAATTACATAGTTTTTCTACTCACTATGGTATATATTTTATATTTATTCTCTATCTCCCCCCAAATTTATTAGCTGATCATTATTACCATCAGTTAACAGGTGAAGAAATTGAACAGGAAATGTTCAAACCACGTGTTAACCTGAGGACAAAAGTGTGAAGTGTGATATTTCACACATAAGCACATTTTCCAAAAAATCAATTTTTCAAACACATCTGATCTTTAATTTTATATCTGGAAATTCCTTGTGCCACATACTGTACAATGAGATATACATTATATCTGCTAGGTATAATCTTGCAGACCCTTTGAGAGAATTAATTAAATCTTAATAAAAATATTAACACCAATTCTGTATGAACTCCACTTGTATCTGTTTCTTAGGGCTGCCATAACAAAATATCACAGAATCAGTAGTTTGAACAACAGAAATTTATTTTCTTACAGTTCTGTAGGCTAGTAGTCTAAGATCAAAGGCTTTCCTTGACTTGGAGATGATCATGGCCTTCTCTTTGTGCACATGCAAGCCTGTGTCCATATTTTCTCTTCTTCTAAGGATTGGCGGTCACATTGGATTAGGACCCACACTAATGACCTCATTAACTCCAACTTTAAAGTTACTTCAACTACTTCTTTAAAGGCCTTATGCCCATATACTGTCTAATTCCAAGGTATCAACATATGAATGGGACTTCAAGATTTGAATATATTTTGGTGGAGCACAGTTTAGCATATATACCAACTCACCATATTCTCTCAAATTATTCTTATATGATTCTCTCCTTTTAATATACCTTAAAGTTATTATTTTACACAAGCATAAAGACAATGCAAGTAATATGAAAACAGGAAAAAAGTTTCCAATTAGGAGATCTCTTTTTAAATGTTATTGTTAAAAATACAAATATTCAGAGGGGAGGGAAGCAATTAGTATATATTTTCACCAAATTATGAAATATTTCAGATTTTTTTTTCTGTAGAACAACTATATCAGATCAGAGTTTTATGGGAACAGACTTTAATTAGTTTGAAAATCTTTTCAAAATACATTAGGAGAGGATGCTCCCTTAACTTCTTGCTACTAAAAGTGTTTTCACACAGGAGAATAAACATCTGGTAAGTGCTTACTAGAAATGCAAAATCTTGTGCTCTACCCCAGTCTTATGAAATCAGAATCTGTAGGGTCGCCCTGGTGGCTTAGTCGGTTAAGTGTCCGACTTTCGCTCAGGTCATGATCTCGCGGTTCGTGGGTTTGAGCCCCGTGTCGGGCCCTGTGCTGACTGCCAGCTCAGAGCCTGGAGCCTGTTTCGGAGTCTGTCACTCCCTCTTTCTCTGACCCTCCCCTGCTCATGCTGTCTCTCTCTCTCCTAGAAATAAATAAAACATTAAAAAAAAAAAAGAAATCAGAATCTGTATTTTTAACTACTTTTTTGAGGTAACTTTTATTATAATATAATTTGAAAAGCTCTGTTCTAAAATATACCATATTTTCCCAAAAAGCAGTCTATATATAGGGAATCAATGGAGATATAAGTGAGAACAAGGTAAGGAGCAAGAGAAAATAATGCAGATGACTGATTTTCTTTTTCTTGTATTTTTGTTCCTACAGCTACCCAACTACTATATGCACAGACAGTATATCAAATAGTATTATTTTTTTAAATGTGGTAATTATTTTATTTGCTGCTCTGGAACAAATGCACTTCAATAATCATGGTTTTATATGTGTTGTTACAGTAGCAGTTTGCAGATGAATTCTTTGAAATACTGGTACTGAAAAGATTATTGACTCTGATCAATGACTTTGAGCAGGTCTGAATATTATATCCTTGTATAATGTACATTAATTCACAGTGTGTATTAGCTTATCAGAGGCTTTGAACATTTCAGCAATAAAGCAACATGTCTAAATATCCCTATGTTAAACTAATTTTACCTTAGACACTTTCATCTATACCTGTACCAACATGTGAGAGGATCAGAGTGATTGATAAATGTGCATAGACTCTAGTGTGCACTTCCAAATTTAAACTCCAGCTCCATTACCTTGGTGATATAATTCTAGGCAATATTAAACACATCCAAGTCCCAATTACTCTGTAAGTAAACTGAGGCATGAAGACACTTACTTATACCACAGTGTGACAGGATAACAAGAAGTTATCAGATTCTGAATGCATATAAGCTACTATTTCATGGAAGGTATTTGGTGGAAAGCTGAACCATATATATATGGAAATGTGTGTGTGTGTTTGTGTGTGACATCTACAACATATATACAAGTTTGTATATAAGTAATTGTAGTGTATATGTACATATTTGTAACATATGCTATATATATAATAATTATAAATAAAATAATTATAAATTATGTTATATAATTCTATAGTCATTCCATGATTTCAGAGCCCATATAACTTCAACACTCTTCATGTTTCACTAAAATCCCAACTTCATATATAAAACTGTACTAACTTCACCAATTACTTTTATTTCAAAAATTCATGGTTTTATCAAATTTCATCAATATTATTTTGTAATTCTCTTTGCTCTCATTCTGTAACTCTCTTGTCAGAATGGTCTTAAATGATTGGTTTTCTATAATTCTTATTTGGTCTTATAAAAAGAAGAGAGAAATGGCTGGAAGCCTAAGACACACTTTCAAAAATGGATTTCTAGTCTTGCATTAATAGACAAAGTTATATTTTTTCATGTAGATAGAAGAGAGTCTATGTTTAAGTTTTAAAAGGATATGGTTCAGTGATTTCTTCAGGATGATTCTAAAGAAGTCTGGCAAGGTAGTATTCACATACTCAAAAAACTAAATAATGAAACTGAACAAGAATTATAGTGTCTGCATAAAAACAGATTAAGAGATCTCCAAGCCCTTTCTTTTAACTTATCACTAACAGTGATCTGAAAACAAGAATAATTTTCCTGGGGTGCCTGACTGGCTCAGTTGGTAGACCATGAAACTTTTGATATTGAGGTGGTGAGTCTGAGCCCCACATTCAGCTTAAAGGTTAATTTATGTTTTTAAGTTTCTGTATCTTGAGAGAATGAGAGTGAGTAAGGAAGGGCAGAGAGAGAGAGAGAGAAAGGACGAGAGAGAGAGAGAGAGAGAGAAGGCAAGAGAGGGAGAATCCCAAGTAAGCTCCACACTGGCAGCACAGAGCCCGACTCGGGGCTCAAACTCACAGACTGTGAGATCATGACCTGGGCTGAAATCAAGAGTCGGACACTTAGCTGACTGAGCCACCTGGTGCTCCTTAAATATTACTTTAAAAAAAGTCAAACCCAAAAAAGTAGTCACACAGAAAAAAAAATAGTCACACAAAAAAGAAACAGTCATAAATAATTAAAAAATGACACACACACACAAAGCTTTCTTTTAAGGAATACCAAAGAATATATAAAGATTATTTGTAATTAATAAGAGTCAAAAATGGGGACTTTTTTCCCCTGAATTCTATATATTCCAGGTAAATATTCAGTCTGACAGAATACAGAGCAACTTCATACACATTTTATGTGGTATGTTATTGGTTTTTATTTTTTAACTGGGGTTAATTCTCTAAACATTTTAAATACTTTTGTGTATTTTGTATTAAAATTGTGTAAGTAAATTTAGACTTGCTGCTAAATTATGTCTTTTAGCATGTTAATTATAAAATAAATATGGACTTTCTTTTGTTGAAAGCTTTTACCTTAAGAGATTGTTGACTTTTTTCAAATGCTTTTTCTCATCTACTGAGAAGATTATTCAACTTTTATTCTTCATTCTATTAACATGCTGTCCTTGGCACCTTTTAACAATTCTAATTAGTTTCAATAATAGATTCCAGGATATCTCAAGAATAAATTTACTAAGTTCCATAGGATGAATATTTTGACCAGATAAACAGAATGAACAGATTAATTAATTGTATCAATTGATTAATTATATATTGCAATATTAAAATGTCTTAAAAATTGTTAATTTGTTAGGCAAATAAAGGGATTTTTGGTTGTTATATGTTTATGCATTTATTTCTTAATGCTGTAGCTGAACATTGAGAAAATCTTTGGAAACCCTTGTTTTCTTTTCTAAACTAAATCTTCTTTTGCTTTTTGTCATTTTTTTTTTAGTTGAGACTACGTTAGTATTTGTATTGACTGATATTATATTTACTTAAGAGTATTGATATATTTTTATAGTTGTAGCAAATGTTTTTATCTAAACTGGTTAAGCTTTTTTATTTTAATTATAAGCTTGTTGGGGTTCTGTGGTTTTTGTTTTGACAGCAAGTTTTATGGTTTTATAGACACAAATCTGTCAATATCTTATTTTGGTATTGATTTTGCTCTGGAACAAAAACATTTCTAAATTCACATAGGTATATATTCTAAGTTTAATGTCTTTTGTTCTCATCTGTACTTGTATACGTGTATGTGTTTGACCTGATGACCTGGGGATCCATTTCTTTCTAAAATTATTGACTCACATGTTCAATAATTATTCTCTTATTACTATGTTAAAATTTTACATGAATTAAGATTTATTTCTGGGATATTAAGCCAATCTATGCTATCTATTCTATGTGAGGACAACATCATATTACTAGTAGTTTTCTGAGGAAAAGCTGCCTTCTTTTCCCATTATGTAACATTGCTCAGCATAGGAAGGAAAGTGGATATTTCTTTCCTACTCAAGTGTATTTATCAATAACTTTTCTAATACACAGGAGTCATTTCTGTTCAGTTCCACCCATGTGAAAACTAAATCAGAACAAAATGACCCCCGAGATCATCATTCTGTAATGATCAATTGGTCTTCCTTTACCTCAACTCCAACAGTCCATAGACAGAAATGTGCTCTGGTTATTTCATTTTTGTTGTTCTACCACCCCAAACTGAGGCAGGTGAATATAAGAGGAAGAGAAGTCAAGAGACATAACTGAAGGAGAACCTGGGTGGCCCAGTTGCTAAGTGTCTGACTTTGGTTCAGGTCATAATCTCACAGTTCATGAGTTCAAGCCCCACCTTGGGCTTGGGCTCTCTGTTGTCAGCCAGGAGCTCACTTTGGATCCTGATTCTCTCTCTCTATGCCCCTCCCCATTGTGTTTGCTCTCCCTCACTGTCAAAAATTAATAAACATTAAAAAAAAGACATAATTGAAAAGGGAGTGAATATATATATTTTTTTCTGTATTATATATGTATGTGTATAATAGATTTATGGCTACATAAATATTTAGAAATTTGTACACTCATCTGTTTATATGTTGTATATAAATAACTACATGTATTAAGATATATAATTATAAAAGTCATATTTCATTATATATATTACTCTATTTATATGTACTTATATATGTATATATGTAATGTATACTTGTTATTGCATCTGTACCATCGTCTTTCTGTCCTTTCATTTTTACTCAATTACTAAATTCTATAACTCTACTTAGGTAAAAAATTCATAGAAAGCAATCAAATTTCACAGTAAAAGTAGATGATTGCCTCAAAGAGAAAACATAGGAAAAATGTATAGAAAGCATTTCCCCTTCTTCTGTTTCCATCAGATATAATGAATGTTGTAATCTACAAATCCAGAAAGAGAATCCTGGGGTGAATGACAAATGTTTTCTTCTCCTAGTAACAGAAAATTTGTGTCAAAATGGATCATCTTACAGCTACTCCATAAAATTGTGTATTTTCCCCAGAGTTGCGAGATTTTGATATGCTCATTTATATTGTAAATCAATCTTTTGTCATCCTACCTTTCTGTGGTCATCTGATCACCTCTTGGGTAAAGCTATTTTCCCGGTTGTAAGAGTTTGGCATGTTTCAGATTCTGTAGCCCCATAGATAGTGTTTTAACTGTGGCCTCAGTTGTGCCATAGATAGAAGGGTCAACACCCACTAGCTTCATAATTTAATGTCTCTGTGTACTCTAGGGTGTATTTCTTCCCTCAAATATTGTTTCTTTGATTGTTTTAACAGAATCGATGTCTTTTCCTAGGGTTCATCTATCACAAAACAATTTACAGTGCCTCACAAAACCCCACTACCTTGAAAAGAATGTATTTATGTTTTCCTGGCTCAGAGTGAATGACTCAAGTAGTACCATATCCCTGAGGCCTTGTTCTTTAGGTTCTTTCTGTTTAAAGAAAACACATTTAGGTCACATACTGAAAAAGGAACTAAGTTTAGATAGCTGTGAGAACTGGTAAAAAAAAATCGCTTGACAAGCAAACTTTCTTCGCAAAAGTTTGCTGAACTTAAAGTTAAAAGAGCCTACAGCCTTACATTATTTAAAATTGCAGGAAATTTTAAATTAGTGTTAAGAAAATAACTACAACATTTAGTTAACAAAATAATCAGATATTGTTACGGTTTTCTGCCCGTGTCAATGATATTTCTCCACCTTGATTCTAAAACGAAATGAAATACATTGTTTTCATCCCTTGGACAATTTTAATTGAGCTTAGTATGTTAATTATATACCTGACAGGAACTATTCCATCCACAGCATAAGAATGCATTAATATCCAGAACTTCAGGGAATATTTCTTTTAGATTTAGCTAATATAATTTTGCAAGGCCATCGTTATACAGTACACTGGGATTTTTCAAGGCACTTTGTAAATTGTTTTATGATAAGTCGAAGCTAAGTTGGAAATATATTGTCCTTTCCCTATATGTTTCTAGGTTAGGCTTTGCCATAGAAAAATTTGTTCTGGATTGGAAAGGGAGAAGTGAAGCAGTACCAGTTTCCCCGATGATCAGCACCAAGCTATAGGCATCTTGTTGCTGATCCTTGCTCACAGTGCAGACACCTGGATCACAAGCCTTTCTACTGTGCAAGACCACCTCCTTCAGTCTGAGTCCTAGTCTACTGGGTGTAGGTCTGTGAAAAGGGGCATATTTCCCTGCACATCATATCACTGGGAGTGAGGTGTGGCAGGAAGGGAGAGGTGAAGTCTGGTATATTCTCACAGGTTCTACTTTGACTCTATTTTGGATGGAGCTTTTATTATTGTACCTGTTCTGTTGATGCACAGCAACTTCAGGCCAACAATCTTCTACAGACTTCTCCTCCAGGTGCTCTTTGTAGCCCTTAATTAGTGTCTTCTCTCACATCTGCTAAATGTTTCTTTCCAGGGTATTACTTTCTACTATTCCAAGAATTGCATAAGATTTAATAATATATAAAATGATATACTTTTAATTCCACTTCAATCTCAGTGGTTGTGTTTTTCTGATCTAACCATACTAACACATTTGGTGTCAAGAAAGGGTAACTGAGACAGAGGCAACCCTAGCTGTTCATTAAGCCTCTTTTCTCATCTTTCCTTTGCCCAAAGTTAAATTATATTCTCTAGACTTCTCTCCAGTTTGGTGGAGACATGTTTGTCTAATCCTTGAAAAAATTCTGTATTATTCAGGGTGTCTGGATGGCTCAGTCAGTTGTGTCCTACTCTCAATTTTGGCTAAGGTCATGATCCCGAGGTTGTAGAATCAAGCCTCGCAGGCTCTGTGCTGAGAGTGAATCCTGCTTAAGATTGTCTTCTCTCTGTCTGCATCTCTCCCCTGCTTGTGCTTTCTCTCACCATCCCCTGGAAAAAATCAGTATCATTTATACTCTAATGCTCTCTCTTTACTCTTCTAATTGCTGAATGCAAAATGTCCTGGGAAGAGTTCTGAAGACCATAAGGAAGCCTGGATCAGTAGAAGAAAGGAGACCAGGTCCCTGAATGAAGACACAGGGTAGAGTATTCCCCCTATTCAGTGCATGATGTCCTATGGCATAAGTGAGAAATAAAGCTTATTTGGACAAAGCCCTTCCCCATGATGTAAGTGTAAAATTAGCCATGTTTGAATAGAGTTTTGCAGTTTAAGAGTTATTTGTAAAATCAGCTAATCTATTCTCACTAAAAGGTTCAGAATAAAAGAGGAAGAACTCAGATTACAGATATGCATTTTAAAGTTACTTTTAAAGTTAAGCATGTAGATAAACTTCCATAAGGGAGGGGAAAGAAACAAGGAATTATACAATTAAAAGGGTTTCCCAATTAGTTTGCCCAAACTGGGTGATAAGTGTTTGAATATATCCTCCCAGCCCTCATGGTGTCATCTGAATTGGCTGGAGCTCCTGGAGTCTCAGGCAGATCTATTAGTTAGTGTATTCCATAGGTCACAATAAATATCACCACCAATTTTATGCATACCATGGTATGAAAAAGATTAAGAAGCATCAGCTAAGGGAAGTATCTACATTCAGTAAACAGAAGAAGAATGATAAACCAAAAACGAAAGCAGAAATGTAATACTTTTGACAGTTGAGAGAAAAAAGTTCCCAAATCAAAGTTTCTAGGTGAGCCAAGAAATAAAATAAGCCTTCTAAATTTTTAAATTAAATAACTTGATTTGAAATTAAATAGGAAAAAAAGTTGTTTATTTGAAGAAACTCTATGACATATTTTCAAAGTTGTTGGTGAAAATCTATTGGGTTTTAAAAATCAAAATATTAATGTCTGAACATAAGTGATTAGGTGGAATTTAGAAGGTGAGAGTGAAATAGGCAGACACATTGGATTCTTTAAAAATATATATTTGACTATATAATTGTATATTCATATCTACATTCATAAACATATGCATATGGAATTAAGAAATTTCAAAAACAGACCTAAAATTACAATTAATTGCTAAAGAGATTGACAGGAATGAAGAAAATCATAAAATCTTTCAAAAATTAAAAATAGAAACAATGTATTTAAGCATAATGTAAATAAGGTTAGCAGCACTAGATGTTAGATGAGTTTAGAGGAATCTCTTCAAAAATATATAAGGGTACATAAAGATATTTTAGGTTTCCCTGTTATTGTCTCTTTTTTAAGAGGATTAATAGCTGATAGAACACCACAGCAAAAATTTTCAAAAGTGAATGAAGAGATGGGCTCTAAAATATAGGCAAAGAGTAAATGCTATAGTTAACCTTAAAAAAAGATGTTAATTCAATATGTAAAAATCATTAAGAAATAAAATTCCAGAATAAGGAGAGTTATAGTAAAGGAAAAGGATCGGAATTAGGAAACAAAAGCAAGTGGAAGATTTCTTTCTCTATGGAAGTGGGAGGTTTAGGTACTGAGTTATAAATACTAAATGAGTCTGCATATAATTGAAAGAACAGTATTTGCAGAAAACATGTATTAACCAAGAACACAATCAACCGAGAACCAAGAAACTATAACAAATGATACATAAGTATTGATAAGGTTGTTACACATAACAAAAACATAAAAATCAATTAAAAATCAATAGAATTTACCTACCCCAGAAATAACCAACTAAGAAAAAGAATTGAAAATGCAATACAATTCATTATAGGAACAAAAAATATAAAGCAATAAGAATTGCTTTCTAAGCAAGACAAAACTATCATGTACCTGGATTGAATTACATAACACTATACATATGATAACTTTGATTCTAAAAATGTATATATTCCAAACAATTCCACTTAATTCCAGCAATATTATAATAAGCTTTAAATGAAAAATGTATGTAGAAGAATTAAACATCACAATTAAGGCCCACAATTTTTAAAACAAAATACAGGGTAGAATTCAGTCTAACAGATTTAAAGTCTTATTTAAAAGTCATTATAATAAAAAATATTGTACTGGAACTAAAAGATAAAATGAAATTGCACAGAAACTGACCCACATATTAAAAATGTTAAAACTGATCAATGTTGCATAAAAAATCAGTGGGGGCAATAATTATGGTGCTGCAAAATGAGATCACTGCATAGAGATAAAACAAAATATCATTGCTAAATTCCCAATAAGTTAAAACCTAAACAATAATGCAATTGTGAATGATACACTAAAACATTAATAAAAAATTTTCCAGCCCTAGGTTTGGAAAAATATTTCTTGTAATAATACCCCTGAAGCACAATGATAAGGAAAAAATAAAGATCCTGTGTTTTGTGAAGAACAACACAAAATTAATTGATGAATTATCAATCCTAATGATTCGTCTGCAATGCTTAAAGACTACAAAGGAATAATCCTTTAAATCCATAATAAATACTGAAAGAAGAGGAGAAGAAAAATGTCTCTATGTGTTTGTGGAAAATGGAACCAGTATGGAAGATAAAAGAAACTCTTTCAAGGAAACAAGAAAAAAATGTAGAAAACAAATGAAGAATGGATAAAATATATATAGTGACAATTTATAAATGAAAATTTGATACTCTGGTTTCTCTTCAGATCATATAAATCTTTCACCCTTTTAAATGAAAATTTGAAATAAATAATGAGTATAATATGAAAATGCTCAACTGTATCAAAATCAGAGAAATGTATCCCTGGCAGATTGTATCACATTAACGCTCTTAGGACCCAGGCAAGATAGTCAAGAGGTGACCCTCTCTAGACCCTGTGTACTAGACGACCTTACTTATTATTATAAATACAATATGTATAATCTTGCAATTCTTTTTTGTGTTTATTGTATTTCCTAATTATTCACCCTTTGTATTGGACTCATAAATGCTGCTGAGATTTGTGTCTGGTCACAGGTCAAGAAACTAAGTTGTGGGGGTAGGTTCTAAGGATGATCAGCAAGGCACCTAACTCAGAGAAAGTGATTCATGTCTTCCAGCAATGGAAAAGGTGGTAGTTCTATGGAAAAAGGAGGTTCAGCAAAACTCAGGGTTTCAGGCCCAACCCTGAAACTTCAATAGATTCTACACATATTGCTATGCTGAGTTTTAAGGACTACTTCTTTCCAATCAATGCCAGAACCTAAATGTAAGAGATTTTGTGAGATTTTTTTTTTAATTTATGTATTTTGAGAGAAAGAGAGAGAGAGAGAGAGAGAATGAGCAGAAGGGGGGTGGGGGAGAGAGAGACTGGATGAAAGAAAGAATCCCAAGCTGGCACCAAGCTGCTAGTGGAGAGCGAAATATGAGGTTCAAAACCATGGCTGGAAACCACGAAGCCAGGAGATTATGACCTGAGCTGAAACCAACAAACAGACGCTTAACCTACTGAGTTACCCAGGTGTCCCAGGAGAATTTTAATTCAACCTCCATTTGAATGTAGCCTCATGTAAGAATGATTTGGGGTATTGGTTTTAGAAAATTCTACCCCCATTCAAATTCCGTGGGCCTGTAACGAATAAATTGTAGGAAAAAAATGAGCTTAAGAGAGAATATATAAAGTTAACGTATTAAGAAGATACTCATAGAAGTCAAAGACATATGACTATGTTATAAAATCTGGGGATTCAGACTGAGAGGTGAAAACTATAAAGTGATGATAGAAAGTTATTAATATGAAATTTAGAATAGTGATTAATTTGGGAAGATAGGAGAGAGTTGGGTTTGTGAAAGGTCACACAGCAGGCTGTGGGAAGGTGGCATTTTTTTTTTTTTTTGACCTGGGTGGTTGTGACAAATATGTTCTCCTTAAATTCTGTATTGTTTTGCATGGTATTTTAAATCTTATTTATAATAAACAAATGTAAATAAGAAGAGTAAAAATAGCCTCTGAGTGCATAAACTACTCAGAATCCATCAGCCAGCACTTGGTTCAGGCCAGACCAATGCTCTAAAGACTCCTTCTCATCTGTGATACCTTTTAAGTCCCAGGAAACTCTTTTCCACAACTCCTGCCCTTTGTCTTTAAAACAAATTTAATCATTTCAAAATGCCAGTAAACTCTGTTCTTGGGTATCTAACCTAGAGAAAAACTTGAAAAAATGCACAAAAGAAAGCATGAAAATTACAGTCTCTTCAGCACACTTTTACATATTCGAGGCACATATTCTATATGTGCATCAGTAAAGCATGTGGAATAATAAGTAGATGTTTTAAAAGGGTTGAAATATCTGGAGGATATATTGTTGAGCAACCAAGATGAATTATAGCTGGATACCACTTATGTAAAAGGAAGATAATACCAGCAACGTAATGCAACATGTTTGGCCACATATGTACATCTTTACCTGTATAGAAAAATAAATCTACAATGGTACATTCCAAATGGTCTCTAATCAAAAGAATATAACTTTACTTTTAATGCTTACATTGTGAGAAGGAAGAAGAATTTAAGGGTTACTTGTAAAGTGAGATAAATGTTAAAGTTTAATATAATCACCATAAAAATTCCAACAGGTTTAATTTAAAAAGAAACTTCAGAAGATATTTAAAAATGTAAAGTATATTGATAACATAAGTGTTAACACATTTATGTATGTTGTCAAGTGTTCCGAATACTATACATATATTAATTCAGTATTTACATAAACATTACGTGATAATACCATTTTGTTCTCATTTGAGAGAATCTGAAAATAGTTGCATAGTTAACAAATGGTAGAATAGGAATTTAAACAAATCTGGAACCAATAATCTATGATCTTAATCAGCCTTCTATACTTGATTCCTGTGAAGACTCATATTATTTCAGGTATTTCATAGCTATGTGATACTTATGCAAAGTAGACAAGTGGACTAGTATATATCCATGTATATGCATATATATGTGATTTTAGTTTATGATAAATGTGCCATTTCCCATTTAGTGTGCTAAAAAATACTTTTAATTTTTTTAATTTTTTAATTTAATTTTTTTAGAAGATACCCTTTGGTGTTATCATGATAAATTACTACTTATTTAGAGAAAAATGTATATATTACCCCATTCCCCCAATAAATTCCCAATGGATATAAGAATTAAATTCTGGGTAGAAAAAAGTCAGACATTGGATAAAAACACGAAGAAATGAAATAATATTTTTTAATTTATAAACTCAGAAAGAAAACACATCCTTAAAAAGATAAAGGAAGAGTGGTGATTGTAAAGGAAAATATTATCGAGTTTTCAGTAATTTTGTATTTAAAATATTTTTTTTATTTTTTTTTAATGTTTTATTTATTTCTAGGAGAGNTTCTGAAACTATTTGAAAAGGTGTAAGTAGAGAAACTGATCAAAGTTCCTTCTTGTTTTTACCTCTATTACTAAATGTCTGAATAACAATTAGCAATCATTATTATTATTATACTTGTTATTAGTTTTTTCAGTATGGATATAGATTTAAATTCTCATTAATTGTAGCATTTGCAATTAAAACTGTTAAATCAAAAAAATTAACCACACACTTTCTGATAACTATATTTATTATATGCCAACTTTATCTATTCTGTTATGGGATCTCCATTATTCACTGAAAGTTACAAAATAAACCTATGTCCATGTAAATTTAAAATCTAACCTTCCAAAATGTTTTATGCTAATAGTAAATTATTTAGAACTTTTCAATCTTTTAAAATATTAATGTCTTTCTGCTTTCTAAAGGTAACTCTTGGCATTTTATAAAATTTAATTCTGCATTAAAAATTAAAAAAAAGGTTTACTCATAGCCATTGATTGCGTTTCTGGCAGTTTAGTACCCTAGGCTATCCTTAAAATGTTTAGTATGGGATCACCCGTGTGGCTCAGTCACATAAGCATCTGATTCTTGATTTCAGCTCAGGTCATGATCTCACAGTCAAGAGATCTAGCCCCAAGTCAGGCTTTGTGCTGATAACATGGAGACTGCTTGGGATTTTCTCTCTCCCCCTATCTCTCTCTGCCCCTCCTGCTACTTGTGCATGGTCTCTCTCTGTAAACACTGGCTGTGTCTAATAAGCAGTATTCTATTTATCAGTTGTTTACATTAAAACTGCCTATAGTGAAATTCATAGTGATGAAAGTTTTCAAATCAAATGGGCAATGGGTGCACAGCCAGACATCAAGAATACCTAGTGGCTGCCTAATTTTCTCAAAGGAGTAGAATATTGAATAAAAACCACATGTTTTGGGTTTGGCATCTCTAGATGACAAGATATCATCTTGTCAGATAATCTCTAATTTTAAGCAAAAAAGTAAATGGAATATAGGCCTAAAACCCCCCTAAAAGCCCTAGAAGAAGAGATTTCGGTAAAATTAAGAACAGAAACCTTATGAAGAAGGTAATTTAATGTTAAACCTATCTGTATATCTATCTTTTGTATCTTATTGTAATTTATCTGTGTCTTATCATTTGAAGTAAAACAGTAAGTTTTAGTAAATGCAAAGTTTTTAATATTTTATATTTTTAAAATTTCACAAATAATCCACTTTAGAGGTTGTAATAGTTTCTTAATCTTTCTGAAAAAATACATTAATACCATGAAAACATAATTTGAATATTATATATTCTTCAAAGGTAGTTTAGACATAATGACCACTGAAGAAGTATATAATTTGAATTTAAATACTTAGGCTTCTTAATAAAAATATTTCCTCAAATTTTCAATATACATTATATTTCAGAAAGCCTCTTAACTTATTTTGCCTCATTTGAAACCAAAAGCAACCCAGGGAAGTATGAGAAATGAAAGGTTTATTATTTGTATGTTCTCAAATTCAACAATCCAAGTTTCAAGTTGGTTTTATTGAATTTAATTCAAGTTATTTTATTTAAAATAGTAGAGATGTATATACCAGGATAAAACTAAATGAAGAAAGAGCCTCACATATGTTCTGAGGGAGAAATAATAAAGAATGAATAATGAAACACTGACCAAAATTTGAATCAAAAATTGATTTCTGAGGCGCCTGGTTGGCTTAGTCGGTTAAGCGTCCGACTTCCGCTTAGGTCATGATCTCGCGGTTTGTGGGTTCGAGCCCCGCATCGGGCTCTGTGCTGACTGCCAGCTCAGAGCCTGGAGCCTGTTTCAGAGTCTGTGTCTCCCTCTCTCTCTCTGACCCTCCCCTGCTCACGCTGTCTCTCTCTCTCTCTCTCCTAGCAATAAATAAAACATTTTTAAAAAAATTGATTTCTGTGTATATAAAAAGTGAGACAAAATTTAGCCGAACTCCCACCTTTGCATTAATTTAAAGTGTTTTTTTTTAATTTTTTTAATGTTTTATTTATTTCTAGGAGAGAGAGAGAGAGAGAGAGAGAGACAGCGTGAGCAGGGGAGGGTCAGAGAGAGAGGGAGTCACAGACTGAAACAGGCTCCAGGCTCTGAGCTGGCAGTCAGCACAGAGCCCGACGCGGGGCTCGAACCCACGAACCGCGAGATCATGACCTAAGTGAAAGTCGGACGCTCAACCGACTAAGCCACCCAGGCGCCCCTGCATTAATTTAAAGTTTTATGACATTTTAAAAATGTACCAGGTTTTCATGTCTATGCTATCTTTCTGCAATTTTCCAAGCAATTTCCTTTTCATTTTCTTGACATGTAAGTTTTTTTCACAAAAAAACTTTTTGCCAAATAAAAGCTGTTTTTCCTGCCAAAGGGAAAAAAATTCTTAAGACAATTTGAAAATCTGAATTGAAATAGAGTACCTTTTCTACTCTTTACAATATAAATCCAATATGACTCTCTCTTTTATACTTTTACTTCTCTCACATACTGACCTTAGGGGGATCCCCACTTCTTATGTTCTCAATTAAGGGGTGGGGCATATTTACATGTTCGGTGTCTACACGACAGACATTGACTACAATGTTCATATGTGTCTTCAGAATTTTTTTCCTATTACCTCATTTTATTTCTTGTCATTTAACTTATTTAAATGTATATATTCTACAAAGTATCATTGCTTATTGTGTTCCTTGAATTGCTTAAACTAAATAAAATTTTAAACTCTGAAATACATAATTATAGATTTGAGGGATCATGGCTTTTTAAAGTAAATCTATATTGTATAAATAAGAGAAGTCATTGAATCTGTAATTATTTAAATATTCCTTATTGCAATGTTAATAAATAACTACCTAAAAATAAATATTCAATCTTCAGAATTCTAAGAGATATATTCAATCTAATTCAACAAATAATGACCTCAACTGTGTACCTGGCACTGTGCTAGTTACTAAATATACAGAGAAGCTTCCTTCATGATAATATCAATAGTCCTTTTTACCAAAACAAAGTTTCAGCCTCAGCTATGATGTCTGGGAGTTAATATACAAGATGGTTAATCTTATCTTGTTAGATACTGGTGGCTAACTAAATAACACTCTATATTACCAAAAGAGCCTTAGTATTGTTCATTCCATTGGCAACATGTATTCTAGAATACTATTGATGTGGCAACGGTAAGACTATGGTCCTTGGCAAGTCACTTAACACTTTTGTTCCTACTTCCATCATCTAGTAATGAGGGGATCATTCCTGGTGAACATTCAATAAAAAATATTTTACAGTGTGTCTCTCTTTCCACTACTAGAAATACGAGTAGTTTCCTTAGCATCAAACAATCTGATTCTGGCACGGATTCTTAAAAAACAAAAACCTTAAGTTCAAAATATTAAGTGCCCCCGTCAGTTGAGTACTCAGTAAATTTTAGTTTTAAGAAATGGTTCTGAATGAAAACTGAAATTGTTTTTCTTGGGTAAACATATAGATGACCCATAAAAATAATGATACATCATGACTTATTTTATACTTTTCCTCAAATGTTCATTTCCTTTATTAATGTTGATATGTTACCACTTAGGTTTTGTTGTAGGCAACTGATGATTGGTCAACATTTATATAGGGTAATGCTTTCAACTAGAACAGTCATTTGTAAATTTATTTTACAAAGAGAAAGTAAAATATATTGAAGGATAAAGTTTATTTTTTAAAGTCCTAAATTTAACTCCAAAGTTTCTTCTGGAATATCTTAAATTCTTTTCCTCATTTTTGCTTAATGTTTTCATTGAAATACCGAATGACCAAAATATCTGTAAATATCAGGTAAGTAATCGTTAAAGAATGTTGTCATATTTTTTAAACAAAATTCAAGGCTTCTTTTTCTGAATAAAATTGCAACCTTTGGAACAAATTTTTGTCTCATTTTGCATGTTAAATTTGTACCTTCAAGAATTCTGCCTATGAAGAATTGTATTGTGCACTTTTACACCCTTCACGGATAAATAAGGATTTAAACAAATTATTAACCTATAGCTCTCAGGTTCTACCCTTTACTCTCATAATAAAATCTTAGCCTATGCCTGTGCTCCTGGAAAACCAGTTCTTCAAAACTATCTGTTATATTCAATAGAGAACACACATTTGAAGTTATATGTCAAAAATTTCCCAAATGTAAGAAGTGGTGGTCACTGCTTACACAGGAAGAAAAAGTTAATTAAAACATTATAAATACTGCCATGGATATGTAATCTAATGGATTAAAGCATACCAGATTTTATTGCTTTGAATTTGCAAGTTACTTTTAAGATTTTTAAAACAAGGTAGAAGAAATGTATTTGATCTTCTTAACATTTGAATCCATATTCTGAGTAAAATTATTATATCACTTCATGGACATTAGTGGGCATATTTTCTCTTTTTTCCCTATTTCAAACACATATATGTTACTATTAAAATATACACATGATTACATTTTATCAGCAAAATGAATACATGTTACATTATATTTATCAAAATTTTGTTTTAGGAATTATTTTATAAGAAATAAAGTTGTGGCAATAGAAATATTTTAGTGATGACATTTTATAGCAAAATAATAATGTACCAATACTTTCAAAGTTTCTCCTCTGAGGTACAAAGCATGAAAGAGTACTCTGCTAGGCAGAAGAATAGGATTCTACTTAGAAAAGAACTAGTTGGTTGCCTTGCAAAAATTTCTCTTTTTTCGGGGTGCCTAGGTGGCTTAGTTGGTTAAGCCTCCGATTTTCACTTAGGTCATGATCTCACGGTTCGTGGGTTCGAGCCCCGCGTCGGGCTCTGTGCTGACTGCCAGCTCAGAGCCTAGAGCCTGTTTCAGTCTGTGACTCCCTCTCTCTCTGACCCTCCCCTGCTCACGCTGTCTCTCTCTCTCTGTCTCCTAGAAATAAATAAACATTTTAAAAAAAGTTCTCTTTTTTCAAATTGAGAAAATTATATGTCAATTATATATAATTGACATATAACATTGTTTTAATTTTAGGTATACAACATAATTATATAATTATATATAATTATAAAGTTTTTGATATACAACGTAATTATACACACACACACACATACATATATCCCAATTCATTATCAGAATTCACACAAATAGGCAATTATCATCAGGCTTTAATTTCTTTTATTTTATTTATTTTAATTGTTTTTTTGAGAGAGAGAGACAGAGAGAGACAGAGCATGAATGGGGAGCAGAGAGAGAGGGAGACACAGAATCTGACGCAGGCTCCAGACTCAGAGCCTGATGTAGGGCTCAAACTCATGACATGAAATCATGACCTGAGCTGAAGTCAGACGCTTAAACTACTGAGCCATCAACAGGCTTTAAAAGCAAATTTAGAAATAAAGCTACTATATATTATGACTATTGTTAGAGTCAGGTTTGGTATGACCCTAGTCTTATACAATTTGTAGTCCCACTTCGAGGAAAATAATTCAAATTAGGCATAGAGCAACATAGAAGCAGCCCCTATAAGTGAGAATCTCTGAAACTTAAACTTCATTAGCTTCTTAAAACTTTAATGAGAAAAATGGAGATAGATTAGAAGGAATTGGATGAAGATGGATACAATGGAACAGGTGAAAATGTGTTCCAGGATCCTGAGGTTGAAGGCAGTATAGTGTGTCCAAGGAACTAAAAGAAAAATTGCTGTGGCTGGAGTAAGAAAAACTTGGGAGAATGTGAGCATTAATTTAGATACAGTTTGTAAAAGTGCTTTATAAGCTGCCAAAAAGTAGACAAATCTTGCAAATAATTATATATTTGATTTTGCCTGACATTGAGCAAGGGAAAGAATGGTTAGAGAAAACGTCAGTGAGTTATAGATGGTATAAGAAATGTAAGGCTCCATAAGCCATTTAAAGAAGTCCTTTTTATATCATAAAGCAAACGTAACTTTCTGAAAGCTTCAAATTGAGTAATTAGGGCAATGAATACAAGAAAATTTGCACTGCATTAAGATTACTGTAGCTGTCTTTATAGCGTGTTTTAGAGAAGAGTAAGACGCAATGTTGGAGCAAAACTGGCAGATATGGTGATTTAGACTGGGTGGTTACTGGGACATATAGAGCATGTGGACTACTCTGAGAGATATTTAGAAGGGAATATCTCCAGGGAAATGTAAGAGGTCAGTGACTGTGATGAATCCTGGATTTTCTACTTACTTTAACTGGAGAAGGGATGGAATCTGGAAGACAGGTTAGATAGAAGGAAAATAAATTCAATCTTGCTTATTTAGTATAGGTAGTTTTCAGAGAGTCTAAGAGGTAAGCCAAGTAGATCACTGAGAAGCCTAGATCTGCACAGTCTAGTGAGTACACAAAATGAGTAATTTAGCCTCACTAGCCACGTTTCAAGTCCTGACAGTTACATGTAGATAGTGGTTACTGGTTTAGCCAGTATAGATACAGAACAATTCCACGATAGTGGAATATTCTGTAGAGCTAGACTGATCTAGATAAAAATTCAGTTTGTGGTTTGTCTGCAGAGAAGTGTAAATACAGACATTAGATGAAGATTAACAGGCTAAGCTGCAACTTGCAGAATCCCATCTTCAAATGAGAGGAAGAAAATGTGTAGACATACAATTACAAGGCCAGGAAAAGTTGGCATCATAAACCTAAAAAAAGAAAAAACTTCAAAATACAGGAAATTGTAGCCAGGTTTGAGTGTTGTTGAGAAGCTAAAATGAGAGAGATTTTTTTGACCCCAGGTTTCTTTTCAGAAGGTTTAGTAACAGGCTTTTGAAGCAATTAGTGAAACTTCCACTTTCAGGATGGTGTTAATGGTGAAGGCTAGAAAGGAGTGTTTTGAAGAGCCAATGGAAGGTGGGGGAAGGAAACCCCTTGAATGAATGGCTGTGAAAGAAGGAGACAGAGTATAGTAATTTCAAAGCCAACAGAGGTCAAGTGGGAGATAGATCTATTTTATTTTTCAAATTTTTAGAAAGAATAAAATGAATTTAACTTGAAGAAAAATGATCCTGTTGAGAAGAAAGACAGATAAATATATGAGTGAGAAGGAATAATCTATAGTATAGAGCCCTGAGAAAAGGGAAGAGAAATAAAGCAAAAAAAAAAACAAAAAACAAAAAACAGAAAGATTATCCTGATATAGATTGGTATGATTTACCAGAGTTCCTGTGATTTAAACACTGTCTGAGACATCTTTGGAATCATTGGTTTTGTTTTGTTTTTTCTATCAGGAAGCAATCTGAACATCTGGTTTCTAAATACACAAAATATGTTTACTTACAGGTGTTTCTTTCACCACACTAGCCTGTTGTTTATATTTGTTTTTCCATAATAACTTCACTTAAATGAGTCAATGAAGTTCAGTTAATCGGTGTGAGACTCCCGTATTTCTCTCACATGGCAGTTACTTACCAAATGTTTCCCTCAGAGAGGGAAAGGAACACTGTTGATGAGTTAAATTTAATAACTCCTTGGTCATATTTGCGTTTTAGATCATTTCTTCCTCAGGAGAAAATTTCTAAGCCAAGGGAAGACCAAGCTAAGGAGAATGACAGTAGGGGACAGCAGTATGCAGCCATTGTAACAGCTGTTGTAATCAGAGATGAGAATGAGGAACAGCATAACAAAGAACAAAAACAGACTGGGATACAGAATTATTTAGAACAGAAAGAATTCCATTGGCTTCCTGTGTTATTTTTAATAACTTAGTTTAAGATTTAATGTTAATAACAAGATTATAGTATATATTAGTTTCATCTAGTGCTTGCATTATAGATACATAGTATATAACTAAATATTGATCAGATACAGATATATATATCTAAATACTGAATAGATACAGATTATGTTTACGTATGACTATACTCTTATGTATGCATTAATTAAATTTGTATTAAATGTGCACACCAAATTTTCATTTCATGAATATTCAATCTTTCTTAATAAATTTTTTTCCTATAAATGTCACTCTATAAAGAGTTTCAACTTTTTCAGATATATTCAAAGATTGATATGTAGACAAAGTATACAAATTTCAGCTAATAAGTACAAAATATTTCAGAAACTTGGAGTGTCGAGTCCAGCTAAGTAGAGGTTATTATAGATAGAGCTTGGGTTGGTTACATTTTAGAACATATTGAGGTAAAAATTATAAAAGGAGTAGAAAATCAATCAAATCATTTTTTAAAATAATGATAATTTAATCATCTAAAATGTAAATATGAGCATGCTGTGTTTACCTGAAGTGGAAACCTATGTCACCTCTAGGATTTGGATAGGACTTAAAGTATTTTTTGTTCGTTTTATGTTTTCCTAACCACAAAATTCAGTCTTGATTCTTCCTCTAGCTTTGGATTTATACATACAACTAAATTTCTCCATCTGACTGCCTCAAAATACTACAAATACCACAAAATATCACAAATGGAACCAATCATTTTCACAACAAAATATGTTTTTTCTACCCATTTCTTATTTTGGCTAGTGTCTTCAGAAGGCACCCAGTCACCTTATCCAAAAACTTAGGATACTATCTTGATTTTCACCTTCATCTTTTCTCCACTCTGTACTCAAAGGTTATGATTCATTTAAAACTTCTGATCTATGATAATCTTGTTCTATTCCATTCCACATGACAATCTTTCCTTTAGTAACAACATCAACAACAACAGTAAAAAAAGTGAGGGACGCCTGGGTGACTTGTTCATTTATGCATTTGAACCTTGATGTTGCCTCAGGTCATGATTTCATGGTTCATAAGATGGAGCCCAGTGTTGGGCTCTCCACTGATGGTGTGGAGCCTGCTTGGGATTCTGCCTTTCTCTCTGTCTGCCCCTCTCCCAGTTGTTCACGTGTGTGCACTCTCTCTCTCAAAATAGGTAAATAAACTTAAAAAAAAAAAAAAGAGAGAGAATTGGAAGCTCAGTTTAAAGTTTGTTTAAAATGTATTTCCACTATTTTTGTACCCACAGCCTACAAGTGTGTTTTGAGTATCATGTGCTCAGAAATGGAGTCTATCCTAGCTCCTACTCAGTTTTTGTTCATTCGTATCTAAGCCATTGCCATAATAATACAGTTATACTTTTGGAAATTTCATGGAGGAGTAACTCCCAGATTATTTCTTAACTGAAAACGTCACCCAATTTCATGACCTTTGTCACATTATCTACTAAGCTACAATTTCTGAGATTTTGTTAAATAGTTACTTCATACCCAACACATTTTTAGCCTTTGTTCTTTTTCTTCAAAATTTAGCCCAGATATTTCAAAAATATATTTATGCTACTCAAGAATAGAGTTACAAGTAAAACAAAAATAAACTCTGCTAAATTACTGGAATCACTGATTGCATTAATTCAGAAGAGCATGTAGGAACCTGACCTAACATTGCTATTGAAACCAAGGTTCTCTACTCTGTTTCCATTTCCCTTTTAAATTTTATTTCCTGTCATTCAACTTAATTCTCCTACCATGATAAAAATACTCTAATGGCTGTGGAAACACTTTTGTAGAATCCTGAGTTTATATTCCAAGAATATTACAAAAAGATTGTTTCTCATCATCCATGCTTAAAATATGCTGGGAAGGGGTGTGTGGGTGACTCAGTTGGTTATGCATCTGAGTCCTGATTTCAGCTCAGGTCATGATCTCACAGTTTGTGAGATGGAATCCTACATGGGGCTCTGGGCTGGTAGCGTGTAGCCTGTTTGCTGTTCCCTTTCTCCCTCTCCCTCTCTCCCTGCCCCTACTCAGCTCTCCCTCTCTCTTTCTCTTCCTCTCTCTCTCAGTCTCTCAAAAATAAATAAATAAACTTAGAAAAAAGAAGTGTGTTGGGAATATCTTTGATTCACTGCTTTAGGTCATATGGCCACAATCATAGCCTAATTAATAAGACTCCACGTGTAAGTTTTGTTACATGAAGATTGGAAAAGGCAGACACAATTAGCAGGAACTGTGGTACTTACATGAATATATTTTTCTAACAAAAATATACTCAACATGTTTTGTAGTCTTTGATTTTGTATATTATCTTCAGTCAACACTTATATTTAGAAAAAGTATTTGATTCTTTCATTATGTGTTATAAACAGAAAGGAAAAATAATCTCTCTCTTCTACTTCCTGGTACATTTAGGTGTACCAGGAAGCAGGAAAAAAAAAGGAAAAGATCACCTTATTATTCCATAGCAACAGGAGATAATGTTGAATATAATGAATATACACAGAATGATGCTAAAGTCATCATGGCACAGGTTTTAAAGATGTGTGCTGAAAAGTAAGGCAGGCCTGATTTCAAATGCTAGCTCAACCACAAACTGAGTATAATTAGAAAATAATAATGAAAGTATTTGGAGGTTATTTTCTGTCAGGATTTGTTCTAAACACTTAGGATATGTGAGAGCTAAGAGTTAACTTGTCTAAGGTGGATCTTCTGCAGGTTGGTCTCCTACAAGTTTCCATGGAAACTAATCAATGTCAAGCTCTTAGGGATCCAACCCTGGACAAGATTGAAATGAAGGATCATGACGCTGGCCTGGCATGTGATAGAGAAGTAAACAGAAGGCTTGGAATCCAGCTGCTGACCTACCATGATGGTCACCACACTGGTATTCCTCCAACCATGGATGCTGACCTGGGGCATCTAGACTGGAGCCAAGGTTCTGTCCTGTGCAGTGTTATTCAGTCCCAGTTCCTTATCAGGCCAGGGATGATGGTTTCTTATCCATGCAGTTTAAATACCCTCACAGCCCAATGCTTAAGTCCTCCAGAGAATGGCCACTTGTCCTGCTATATGCCTGAGCTCTACCCCAGAATGTAATGGATGACAAGGGATCCACATTCTTGCCACAAATCCAGTTTCATTGTATTCCCCAGTAATTACCATTCCATTCATCCTGATGCGTGTGTTTTCTGGCCATTTATTTGACCTTGTAGCTTGAATTCATATTCACAGTTGTTATTATCATTTCTTCATAATACTTTTCTACATGTAAACTCAACCCAGCATTATAGCTTCCTTCCATGGCTTTGTACAAACTTTCACCTCTATCCAAAATATATTTTTCCTTTGTTTAGTAAACACCTATCCTTTAGAAGGCAAATCAGGTGTCATTTTCTCTTTATGCTTTGTCTATTTCCCTGACAGAAACATAGGGCAATAACCCCTGTATTTTGTATCGATTTTGTGATTTCTATATGTTTCTAGAATAGTAAAATAAAAGTCATAATTGGAATTATTTGTTTAAAAGTTTTGCCTTCCAGAGCAAAATATGTTCTTCAAGGGCAGGAAAGCATTCATCTCTTTATCCCTATCTCCTAGCAGCATTCTTGTATTAGAGCAGACGTTTGGTAAGTTTGTTTAAACTGAAATCTACATAAAAAATTGTTCAGAATCCAATGTTATGGAAATAACCAAAATATTCAGATAATAAAGTTCAAAGCTACATTTTGAATGAAAATGATGTCACCATCTGGTTCATCTCAAAGGAAAAGAATTACAAAAATAATCTCTCAGAGTACTGATTACAAAGTCAAAATGTATTTAATAACTGCTTTGGAGAAGTAAGACTCTACCAGTAACATTTTCTTAAAATGTCACTCATAATTTGAAAACTGAATTGAGAAACTCAAATAACTACCTGGTTAAATTTCCATAACAATTGATGGAACATCTGACTATGCTGAACAATGGTCTTACTTAGTCACAATACCTGAGCCACTGGTCAAAAAGAGCACCTGTTATTCCTGCCATTTGTATCATTTATTTAGTTATGTAGTTGGGTTGTATTTATTTTGTTTTGTTTTTAAATTGTTAGCTTAATAATGTTGACTGATTTAAAAATAGAATTTTTATCCAGTCATTCACCCAACAAAACATCTCCTTGAAATACATGTTGCAATTATTTCATAAGTTAGTCAATAATTTATACCACGTAACCCACGTTTTAGTTTTCATAAAATTATCTTTCTTCTATACCACATTGCATGTTCTTAGATCATTGATAATAATTTACAAAGATATTAGACAGATTTCTCATTTTGGAATGTAGGTATGGATTCAGGCAAACACATTGAAGTTGTCTTTTATAATTTAGGAATAATTATATAAGTAGATATTCAGTGAAAGTGCTTCCAGTGCAAGGAAAGCCCAAAGCTTTTGCTACTGCAAAACCAATAAAGGGAAGGCAGTTGCCCAGTATTCCTGAGGGGCACTTAACCCCAGGTAATACATTCACCAAGCATACTAATTATTCACATTTTCAACAATGGAGAAATTGTTCTTAGACTGAAATTAAAATAAGCACAAGAAAACAAATAAGAGCAAATCTTCATAGAGAAAACTCATCTCTGCCTGATTAATTTTGCAATGGGCATACAAATTCTCAAATGAATTTTTAAACTAAATGTCACATGGTAGATTTTAGTTAAACTGAAACAGTGATCAGCTTTATTACCTAAATCATAGACATCTCTATTCTTCCAAAATATTATCTAAATTGAAAATTTTCTAAAGATAAATAAACAGAAAGCAAATATTCTATAGATTTTCTTAAAAACAAAAAAGGTAGACAAGGAAGCAAGTTTCTTTTTTTTAATGTTGGTTGTTTTTGTTTTTTTTTGAAAGAGAGAGAGAGAGAGAGAATGCGCAGGAGAAGGACAGAGAGTGGGGAAAAAGAGAATCCAAAGCAGGGTCTGAGCTGTCAGCACAAAGCCCCACATGGGGCTCGAACCAATGAACCCTGAGATCATGACCTGAGCCAAAGTCTGAGACTCAACCAACTGAGCCACCCAGGCACCTCAAAGCAAGTCTTTTTTTGTATATACTTTTCATTATTGGAAAATAAAAGTCATGCCAATCTCACTAAACACTTGTTACACATGAATTAACACAGGGATCAGATTGAAATCCAACTCACACAAATCAAATATTTCATTCAGTTTCAAACTTTATTAAGACTTTTAAGTAAATAAGCTGGTAAGAGGCATCGGAGATGCAGGAAGAGTTCCAGAATACTTGGTCCTGTGGGTTTTTCTATCCACACTGGATGTACCTACCCTCTCGCCCAAATTAAAAAGTTGAAGTCTTAAATTGGCAAAGTGTGTAATCTCCTCACTTTACAGAGTCAGGATTAAATTCAGCTATAAAAATCCCCAATTTTTATTCAGATAGGTATACAACTTATGTGACATTTTTTCAGGGAACAATACATTATGTATCTATAGATTCCTGGTTTGTTTATCATAAGCAATCTTAGATCATGGGCATCCAGCATTCAATGGGAACATATATATTTTATGGTCATAGAGACTCTTTTTGCTGGTGTATTTTCTTAATTCTTTGGCCAGAAGTTCAGTTATTACTACATTCATAAAGAAATTAGGTAAGAACCAACTGCTGTCTTTTGGTCAAAGTGAGCCCCCCAGCCTTAGGAAAGAGAGTAAAATGGATCTCAAGTTTCAACTTAACATTTTTCTTCCCAGTATACATTTTACAAATGTAGTTTGAAATAAGAGCAAATCATTAACTTTATCTGCTCACTCACTTGAATTGGACATTGAATAAGCCCAGAGCAAGAAACTTATCAGTAGAAACTTCAGGTATGATCAGCAGCAGTAAATCACTGGATGTTGATATTAAACTGCTAACTACAAAGAACTGGTTGCAAATACAGTAAGGAACAAAATATCTTTCTGTTCACTGTGAACTCCTCAAAGATTTAGTGTATTTATTGTAAATATTTATTGAATTGAATTTTTTAATAAAGAGACATCTCTTCTTTTTTTAAACAAAAAACTTCAATTAAGGGATTCATTTTAGCTTCCTTATATTCTAATATAAACCTTTAAAAAGTTTTTAATCTCGTTAGCATATGTAAGCTACATTTGACAAATTTCAGCATTATCAATTTTGTACTTTAGCTCTATTAAAAATATAGAAATTCTTCTTGAGTGGCAAATAAAAATAAATAAAGCTGGAAGAAAAAAGCAGTGCTGTTTTCAAGCTTTCAGAAGTATGTTACAAAAATTAATAGGGGTAGTAAAATGTACACACTGTGATAAAAAATAAATATACTTGACAAAAGAATTTAGTTGACTCCTACTATCTTTCATTAAATATCGTATTAGCCACAATCAGTCATACATTATACTATTGGTTAAATTTATTAAAAAAATAAATGTTACTGTGGTCATATTTGTTAATACTTTAAACAAATTTGTATACATTTCCTAAAAATCTGTAGCCTCTTTCATAATTTGGCTACTGCTTTGTAGAAACAAAAATGACAAACAACATTCCTCAACCCAAATATCTATTTTAAGAAATGAATTTTTTAAAGTTGTCTTCTAAATCTAACTATGGGGGCTTCTGGGTGGCTCAGTTGGTTGAGAATATAACTTCGGTTCAGGTCGTGATCTCGCAGTTTGTGAATTGGAGCCCTGTGTCAAGCTCTGTGCTAACAGCTCAGAGCCTGGAGCCTGCTTCATATTCTGTGTCTCCTTCTCTCTTTGCCCCTCTCCTATTCACATTCTGTCAATGTCTCTTTCAAAGATAGATAAATGTTAAAAAAATTTTTAGTAAGAAAAGTAAAACTAAGTTTTGTAAGGTGAAACAACAGATAAAATAGGTAATAGCAATTAGGTGCTTCACATTAAATTTGAGATAGTTTAATAGAACATATTCCTACTACCTTCCAAGCCTCTTACAAATATAAATTTAAAACAATAAGCATATGCATGATGATGAATAATATCAATTACTACATTACTTTTGTCTATATTAAATTTATTTATTTATTTATTTATTATTATATTAATTTATTTCAATATATACACCCTGGCTGTAACCAAACTCCTCACAATATGCAATAATTTCAGAATGAATAAGTCTTTTTGGAAACAATTTACTGTGTAAATTTGGGTGGGGGAGAGAATGTCTTAGATAATGAAATTTTCACCATTAGTTAATATTTTTTCACCTTTTGTTTTGAGATGCTTTCCAAACAAACTCAGATGAGACTATTAAACAGTAGACTGTGACCTCTATGATTACTAGTTTGGCACTATTTTGAGAATTTGTGTATTTCTTCTTTGAACTAATGTATTGTAGGTTTCTTTAATTGAAATATAATTAGTGATGTGAAATTTTATAGACATTCAGAGTTGACTTTATTTTCACCAATTTAGATGTAATATGAGAAGGTCAGAATTGGTGGGGTTTATCTGCAACAGAAATTATGACCTTCATTTTAATGTTGATTATTTGTTATTTTTACCTGACTTTAGATATCTTTGTAGATATGCTAATCTCAAATAATAGACTTGTCTCTTTAATAACTGTTTTCTTTTATCTTAATATATATGGATTAGGCAAGTCCATATTTATTCATATATATTACTATTTATAAAAATAGTATAAAAATTTATAAATTAGGAATTATGAGACTATTTTAAAATTTTTCTCAAATTTTCTATACTGTGTTCAAAATGATTATTAAAAATTACTTTAATGATGATCATGTTAACCTATGTTGTATACATGTATTCTACATTTATTTTTACAATGTTTTGATATTAGAAAACCACAGAAATATTTAACTCTGAATTGACTCTGAGAAATTTTTCAGTCTATTCTTCAATATCACAAGTTGATTTTGTGATAGGAACACTTGATCATTCGTGTATCCAAGCACATTATAATTTACATTGGGAAAGTTTTACCAAACTTCTTTTGCTTTTTATTTGTTTGGCTTTGAAATTATATTATTAAAAGTTCAGAGAAGAAGTAACATAAAAGGGAACAAAAATTACATTCATTTTTAACATGTGTGTATTGAAAATGAAATATATTTTTGACAGAAACCACAATACATGATAAGTTGTTTACTTGGACTAATTATAATGTACATTGAAGTGTAAAATTGGTCAAGAGAGGTGGCCCTTTTACTTTTGAGGGTGTATTCTTCTGAAATTGCAAATTCTTGAGGTTTTAATAAATGACATGAAAAGGAAGTGATGAAGCATACTATACTGAAAATGGCCATAATGACCACTAAAAACATTTATAAAGATACTTAAAGAAATTCTTCTAGTTACTTACCACTGGTTGGAAACCATTGCCATAAAGGACACCAGAGGGATTGGCATGCAGGCATGTGCAATAGATGACCACTTATATCATCTATTTCCAGATGTTCTCATAAATTAAAAAGTAATAATAATTCTGGAAACTCAATAGCTAGAGATTTGTTTCTTAAGTCTAAGGCTTTTATACAAGACTAAAGAAAACTATACCTTAGTTAAATCACACTTGATTTTTTTCCTTTGTAGAAATATGATTATGTTTCTGTGGAGATAAAATTGAAGATATGGAATTGAACTACTTGTAACAATTTCTAACTGAAAAATAAAATACCAATTCAAAAAATAGTGTATATATATATATATGAGTAGAAATTATTTTCCTCTTATATTTTCTTTTGTAAAGAAAAAAAANATACTAATTATTCACATTTTCAACAATGGAGAAATTGTTCTTAGACTGAAATTAAAATAAGCACAAGAAAACAAATAAGAGCAAATCTTCATAGAGAAAACTCATCTCTGCCTGATTAATTTTGCAATGGGCATACAAATTCTCAAATGAATTTTTAAACTAAATGTCACATGGTAGATTTTAGTTAAACTGAAACAGTGATCAGCTTTATTACCTAAATCATAGACATCTCTATTCTTCCAAAATATTATCTAAATTGAAAATTTTCTAAAGATAAATAAACAGAAAGCAAATATTCTATAGATTTTCTTAAAAACAAAAAAGGTAGACAAGGAAGCAAGTTTCTTTTTTTTAATGTTGGTTGTTTTTGTTTTTTTTTGAAAGAGAGAGAGAGAGAGAGAATGCGCAGGAGAAGGACAGAGAGTGGGGAAAAAGAGAATCCAAAGCAGGGTCTGAGCTGTCAGCACAAAGCCCCACATGGGGCTCGAACCAATGAACCCTGAGATCATGACCTGAGCCAAAGTCTGAGACTCAACCAACTGAGCCACCCAGGCACCTCAAAGCAAGTCTTTTTTTGTATATACTTTTCATTATTGGAAAATAAAAGTCATGCCAATCTCACTAAACACTTGTTACACATGAATTAACACAGGGATCAGATTGAAATCCAACTCACACAAATCAAATATTTCATTCAGTTTCAAACTTTATTAAGACTTTTAAGTAAATAAGCTGGTAAGAGGCATCGGAGATGCAGGAAGAGTTCCAGAATACTTGGTCCTGTGGGTTTTTCTATCCACACTGGATGTACCTACCCTCTCGCCCAAATTAAAAAGTTGAAGTCTTAAATTGGCAAAGTGTGTAATCTCCTCACTTTACAGAGTCAGGATTAAATTCAGCTATAAAAATCCCCAATTTTTATTCAGATAGGTATACAACTTATGTGACATTTTTTCAGGGAACAATACATTATGTATCTATAGATTCCTGGTTTGTTTATCATAAGCAATCTTAGATCATGGGCATCCAGCATTCAATGGGAACATATATATTTTATGGTCATAGAGACTCTTTTTGCTGGTGTATTTTCTTAATTCTTTGGCCAGAAGTTCAGTTATTACTACATTCATAAAGAAATTAGGTAAGAACCAACTGCTGTCTTTTGGTCAAAGTGAGCCCCCCAGCCTTAGGAAAGAGAGTAAAATGGATCTCAAGTTTCAACTTAACATTTTTCTTCCCAGTATACATTTTACAAATGTAGTTTGAAATAAGAGCAAATCATTAACTTTATCTGCTCACTCACTTGAATTGGACATTGAATAAGCCCAGAGCAAGAAACTTATCAGTAGAAACTTCAGGTATGATCAGCAGCAGTAAATCACTGGATGTTGATATTAAACTGCTAACTACAAAGAACTGGTTGCAAATACAGTAAGGAACAAAATATCTTTCTGTTCACTGTGAACTCCTCAAAGATTTAGTGTATTTATTGTAAATATTTATTGAATTGAATTTTTTAATAAAGAGACATCTCTTCTTTTTTTAAACAAAAAACTTCAATTAAGGGATTCATTTTAGCTTCCTTATATTCTAATATAAACCTTTAAAAAGTTTTTAATCTCGTTAGCATATGTAAGCTACATTTGACAAATTTCAGCATTATCAATTTTGTACTTTAGCTCTATTAAAAATATAGAAATTCTTCTTGAGTGGCAAATAAAAATAAATAAAGCTGGAAGAAAAAAGCAGTGCTGTTTTCAAGCTTTCAGAAGTATGTTACAAAAATTAATAGGGGTAGTAAAATGTACACACTGTGATAAAAAATAAATATACTTGACAAAAGAATTTAGTTGACTCCTACTATCTTTCATTAAATATCGTATTAGCCACAATCAGTCATACATTATACTATTGGTTAAATTTATTAAAAAAATAAATGTTACTGTGGTCATATTTGTTAATACTTTAAACAAATTTGTATACATTTCCTAAAAATCTGTAGCCTCTTTCATAATTTGGCTACTGCTTTGTAGAAACAAAAATGACAAACAACATTCCTCAACCCAAATATCTATTTTAAGAAATGAATTTTTTAAAGTTGTCTTCTAAATCTAACTATGGGGGCTTCTGGGTGGCTCAGTTGGTTGAGAATATAACTTCGGTTCAGGTCGTGATCTCGCAGTTTGTGAATTGGAGCCCTGTGTCAAGCTCTGTGCTAACAGCTCAGAGCCTGGAGCCTGCTTCATATTCTGTGTCTCCTTCTCTCTTTGCCCCTCTCCTATTCACATTCTGTCAATGTCTCTTTCAAAGATAGATAAATGTTAAAAAAATTTTTAGTAAGAAAAGTAAAACTAAGTTTTGTAAGGTGAAACAACAGATAAAATAGGTAATAGCAATTAGGTGCTTCACATTAAATTTGAGATAGTTTAATAGAACATATTCCTACTACCTTCCAAGCCTCTTACAAATATAAATTTAAAACAATAAGCATATGCATGATGATGAATAATATCAATTACTACATTACTTTTGTCTATATTAAATTTATTTATTTATTTATTTATTATTATATTAATTTATATCAATATATACACCCTGGCTGTAACCAAACTCCTCACAATATGCAATAATTTCAGAATGAATAAGTCTTTTTGGAAACAATTTACTGTGTAAATTTGGGTGGGGGAGAGAATGTCTTAGATAATGAAATTTTCACCATTAGTTAATATTTTTTCACCTTTTGTTTTGAGATGCTTTCCAAACAAACTCAGATGAGACTATTAAACAGTAGACTGTGACCTCTATGATTACTAGTTTGGCACTATTTTGAGAATTTGTGTATTTCTTCTTTGAACTAATGTATTGTAGGTTTCTTTAATTGAAATATAATTAGTGATGTGAAATTTTATAGACATTCAGAGTTGACTTTATTTTCACCAATTTAGATGTAATATGAGAAGGTCAGAATTGGTGGGGTTTATCTGCAACAGAAATTATGACCTTCATTTTAATGTTGATTATTTGTTATTTTTACCTGACTTTAGATATCTTTGTAGATATGCTAATCTCAAATAATAGACTTGTCTCTTTAATAACTGTTTTCTTTTATCTTAATATATATGGATTAGGCAAGTCCATATTTATTCATATATATTACTATTTATAAAAATAGTATAAAAATTTATAAATTAGGAATTATGAGACTATTTTAAAATTTTTCTCAAATTTTCTATACTGTGTTCAAAATGATTATTAAAAATTACTTTAATGATGATCATGTTAACCTATGTTGTATACATGTATTCTACATTTATTTTTACAATGTTTTGATATTAGAAAACCACAGAAATATTTAACTCTGAATTGACTCTGAGAAATTTTTCAGTCTATTCTTCAATATCACAAGTTGATTTTGTGATAGGAACACTTGATCATTCGTGTATCCAAGCACATTATAATTTACATTGGGAAAGTTTTACCAAACTTCTTTTGCTTTTTATTTGTTTGGCTTTGAAATTATATTATTAAAAGTTCAGAGAAGAAGTAACATAAAAGGGAACAAAAATTACATTCATTTTTAACATGTGTGTATTGAAAATGAAATATATTTTTGACAGAAACCACAATACATGATAAGTTGTTTACTTGGACTAATTATAATGTACATTGAAGTGTAAAATTGGTCAAGAGAGGTGGCCCTTTTACTTTTGAGGGTGTATTCTTCTGAAATTGCAAATTCTTGAGGTTTTAATAAATGACATGAAAAGGAAGTGATGAAGCATACTATACTGAAAATGGCCATAATGACCACTAAAAACATTTATAAAGATACTTAAAGAAATTCTTCTAGTTACTTACCACTGGTTGGAAACCATTGCCATAAAGGACACCAGAGGGATTGGCATGCAGGCATGTGCAATAGATGACCACTTATATCATCTATTTCCAGATGTTCTCATAAATTAAAAAGTAATAATAATTCTGGAAACTCAATAGCTAGAGATTTGTTTCTTAAGTCTAAGGCTTTTATACAAGACTAAAGAAAACTATACCTTAGTTAAATCACACTTGATTTTTTTCCTTTGTAGAAATATGATTATGTTTCTGTGGAGATAAAATTGAAGATATGGAATTGAACTACTTGTAACAATTTCTAACTGAAAAATAAAATACCAATTCAAAAAATAGTGTATATATATATATATGAGTAGAAATTATTTTCCTCTTATATTTTCTTTTGTAAAGAAAAAAAATCAAAGACCATGAAAGATAATTATAAGAAAGATACATAAAGTATGAAAAGATTCTGAGGAATCCTGTATTACAAACAAAAAGGTATTTAAAAAAGATATCAAAGCAGATACTTTCAAAACTCTACCAGTGGCGCAGGAAATAGAGTAAAAGAGAAGGTCATCTCTATGTGCAGTCTTGCCCAAAGCCAAGAAAATAAACTATAACCCATTTTTGAGATTTTATTTTAAAGACCAAAAAGATAAAATATAAGCTATTGTATACTAGGAAAAAATACTTCTTTGAATTTTCTTTTAGTGTCTGTCATTGTACATTTATTTGCTTTTCTTTGTATTAATGGTCATTATTTAGAACAAACCAATTTTAATATCTGTTAAAAATTGAGAATATAGAAAAATTAGTGCAGCAAAACCTGTTGGTTAAGAATGATGTATTTTTATAAATCTCATAGATTTGTTGTGGTTATGACAGTAAAGAAGACTAGTACACTTTTCCACATAATGAAAATTCAAGATTTGTTATAGAATGCTCTTTATGAAAATACATGAATGTAAATGCACAAATGACTTTTTTTCTGGGTGGTAAAAGATGTATTTGCCTCTGTAGAATCTAAATAATACTAATTATAGATCATTGTTTATATTGGAACAAATTCTCTTAAGATATCCTTTTATATCTATACATTGCACTTTTAAAATTTATAAATTAAATATGTGCCAAGAAATAACACCTTTTCCAAATAAAATGCATTTTAATCTTATGTTAAATTGCAATGAAGTAAACAATTTAAAAATTCTAGTATTTTTATTTCTGATAAACTAAAGAATCATAATTCTGTACAAAAGGGCAAGGTATTTATAAGATGAGGTTAAAGTGCTTCATTAAATGGAGCTCCATTAAAGTGAGCTCAAAGAAAGGTAAAGGTTGACCCTAAGAAAATCTGACACGATTCTGTAGATGAACACATATCTGTTATTTTTTTTAAATTATGTTTATTTATTTTTGAGAGAGAGAGAGAAAGAAAGACAGAGCATAAGTGGAGGAGGGGCAGAGAGAAAGGGAGAGACAGAATCTGAAGCAGGCTCCAAGCTCTGATCTGTGAGCACAGAGCCTGATGTGGGACTTGAACTCATGGAACAGGAGATCATGCCCTGAGGCGGTCAGATGCTTAACTGAATAAGCCACCAGGTGCCCCCTAATATTTTATAGGCTAAAAGCTTCAGTAAAATAAAAGGTATTGCTATTATAAAAAATGGGGTGCCTGGGTGACTCAGTCAGTTAAGCATCTGACTCTTAGTTTGGGCTCTGGTCATGATCCCACAGCTTGTGAGCTGGAGCCCCGCATCAGGCTCTGCACTGACAACATGGAGCCTGCCTGGGATTCTGTATTTCCCTCTCTCTTTTCCCCTCCACTGCTCATGCTCTCTCTCTGTCACTTTCTCTCTTTCTCTATCAGTCAAAATAAATAAACTTAAACATATATGCATATGCAAATATACATATGCACCAATTTACATTCCCACCAATAGTGCAGAAGGATTCCCTTTCTCCACATCCCTGCCAACACTTGTTATTTCTTGTTTTTCTGATAATAAGATTTTAACAGGTGTGAGGCGATATCTCATTGTGGATTTGAACTGTATTTTACTGTTTAATGATCTTGAGCATCTTTTCATGTACCTGTTGGCCATCTCTACCCAGATTCTATAGTCCACAGCTTTTAGTCTATTCTTGTCCTAACTCATAGTCCACATTCCACTTTCATTTTTACCGTGCATTTCACTAAAAATTAATACTATTTAAATTTTTTTAAATATTTTATTTGTTTCTGAGATAGAGAGACAGCATGAGCAGGGGAGGGTCAGAGAGAGAGGGAGACACAGAATCTGAAACAGGCTCCAGGCTCTGAGCTGTCAGCACAGAGCCTGAGGTGAGGCTCAAACCCACGAACCATGAAATCATGACCTGAGCCAAAGTCAGATGCTCAACAGACTGAGCCACCCAGGTGCCCCCAAATTAATACTATTTTTAACTAAAATAGTCAACTGTCTTTATATATTCCTTCCCTTCAGGTTATTCACAACACTGCAGTCGCTGCGATCCTACTGAACATACGCCAGTTCGTGTTAATCCTCTGTTCAAAGCTCTTCAATATTCCACAAATCATTCTGAGCAGAACATCAGATTTACACCAACAATGAGGATATTCATGCTTGGCCCCTCATTATGTCTCCGAACACATCTCCCATTGCTCCTCTCTTGTTTCCTCTGCTCCAGCCATACTGCACTCCTTGCTGTTCCTTGAACACAGCAGGCGTGCTCCTGCCTAGAAGCTTTTTACACACTCTTCCCTCCTGCCTAGAATTCTCTCCCTCAAAGTATTCACATGGCCTCTTCCCACAGGTATTTAGACTTTATTTAGCTATCTCCTTTTTAGTTAGGACTTCACTAGCTAACTCTCTAAAACTACAAATACTCCAACCTCATAATCCCTCTCCCCACTCCCCACTTTACTTCCTCTTAAGCCTTTCCTGACCTGTTTCACTGGGAAGGCAGGTGTTTTGTTTTGTTTTTTTGTTGTTGTTTGTTTGTTTTCTGCTTATTTCTGTCCAGTCACCCAGAACTGTGCCGAGAACGTAGAACTGGTTCAGTAACTTTTTTTTCGAGCTCACCTTAATGGAATGACTTAATAATAAAGTATAAATGAATAAATGGTAAAGTATAATAGATGTAGATTTAAGTTCCAGGTCTGTCACTGAAATTTTAGGTAAATGATGACCTAAGAGAATGGTGGTTGCCAGAGATGGTTGGAAAGAAAGGGGGAGCAAAATGGGTAAATGGGCGTAAAAGGTACAAACTTCCAGTTATAAAATAGATAAATCATGGGTGTGTAATGTACAGCATGTTATATAATTAATAATACTGTAATGCATATTTGTAAGTGACTAAAAGAGGAAATTTTTAAAAGTCATCACAAGGAAAAAATATCACTATGTATCATGACTAGATGTGTTGTGGTGATCATTTTGCAATATATACAAATGTCACATCATAAAAAAAGCTGTAGAGTCTAGCAAACTGCAGTTCTTAGAAAAACATGCCATATCCCTTATTAACAATTAGAGACACCAAGGCAAAAGTTATTAATGGCTCTTCCCAATTCTTATTGAAATGATTTAAAGAGTATAAGATCTAAGACAAATTAAGTTCAAATAAAGTACTTAGAAAATTACTGAAGTAGTGAATGGGATAGAAATTAGCTATTTGCATCAGGAAGATGGACATGAAGAAAACCGGAAAGATTTTTAAAATACTTAGAATGTAAAGATCAACAGAATATTGTGATGGGTTATACATGAAGCATCAAAGAGGAGAGGAAAGTGTCAAGAATGTACTTGACTTCTATTTTCTGTGTGTGAAATAAAAATGAAATTCAAAAATGAAAGCAAGTGCCTTGCACTATTCATTACTTGCTACATGGACATGGGGAAAGGACAGTAAATAGGAGGGAGGCAACGAATATGGTTCCAAACATACGCAGGCAGTGATGGTTTTAAAATGTGCGAAAGAAATGCCAGGTTTCCAGGTCTTCATTCATAAGAAAGGCATTGAATGAATGTAATAATTTATGATTGATTTGACTATAAGGAATAAACCCATTGATGTGAATAAAATCACCCGAAGAGGAAATATAAAACAACAGAACCTGATCCAAGGAGGTATATTTAGATATTTACTGGCATGGCAGAAATAGGGCTAGTGTGGAGAAATACACAGAGAAGCAAACTGTAATGTATTTTTTGTGTATATCATTCAGGGAAGCACTAGATATCCTGCCTGGCAGAGTCCCACTAACTTTCCCTAATTTTGAAGACATATGCCTGGAGGCATGGGTAGACCACAGGCCACACAGGAAACACAAGGACTGGAATTTATTCTACCTGGAGAGCATCAAAAGCATGCAAAAGCCACCAAATAGAGAAGAACCAAGATTATGCAGTGATTGACAAGTGGTTGGGGTTTTCCCTGATGCACCAAAAAAGGAGGTCTTAGCTCTGAAACAGATACAGCGTAGCCGGCAAGAAGGCAGGTCAATCATAAACCTGAATGCAGAAACCTTGCTCCCAGGGCAACCACCTCATTCACACAGCGAATAAACAATCCAGAAATGAAGTTCCTCTGCTGGAACTGCCCAGAGCTATGGTTCCCTTGCTATTAGAGTCATTCTGTTAAATTGCTGTACAGGAAATGTAAATTTATATCAACAAGCCCTCCAGCCTAAGATCAGAGGAGAGTGCTAAAATAGCAGCTAGGTAAACAGTGAGGAAATTTCAATAAGAACCCACCATTAAAAATTATTAATATACGCAAGATGGGATATATACGTAAAACCAAGAGAAAATAAACAGAAATTAAAAAAGAAAAAAGAAAGAAGAATGGATAATCAGTTAAATCAATAAAAAATTACACACAATAAAAGGAAGTAAAATAGTATGCAAGCTTTTATGCAGAATAGTTACAAAAAGGCCAATAATTATTCTTATCCCTATATCCCTACCGACCCTTGTTATAAAACTGAGAGCACTGTCAATCTGACTCTACTCTGTCCTGTGATTTGTTTTCCACTGGGACATTAAGAAATGATTAAGCACTTGAAAAGTGATTGTGCTTTGGGGCTTATCCTCTCTTGGAACTCTGCTGCACTGTAAGTCTTGTGCAATGACTGCACAGGGCTTACTTGGGATTCTCTCTTCTTTTCTCACTGCCTCTCCCCCAGTGTCTCTCTATCTCTCACTCTCAAAATAAATAAACTTAAAAAATAATATAACCTACTTCTGATTACGAGTCTACCTATGATTATGTGAAAGTTGATACAGATCTGAGCCAAATGAGATAAAATTGGGGAATCACAGCTTATCAAGAGGGATAGAGAGATATTTTTTAGAAGTCCAATGCGCTATCCATTGCGCTACGGAGCCACCTTAGAGAGATATTTTTTAAACCACTGACAGTAAACTATAGTTCTAAACAAGTTGAAAATTTAATATATAACTCTTGCAAATAAAAGTATCAACAATCAGAACATAAAACAGTAATATAAGAGTAAGGGTTTGAAATCCCACATTAAGTAAGTAAAAAACAGAATGTGGAATATGACCCAGCAAAAGGAAAATGTACCATGATTATTTTAATGTAGATAGTAGAGACTTGAGACATCTTTTTATTTTAACATTCTTAAATAAAAATAAGATCAATGTTGTATGTATTAAGTGCCATTATTAGTAGACATAAAAATATTATGAAAATTTACAGTATGCAGAATATGTATTAACTATATTTAAAAAACAGGTATATAAATTATGTGATAATAACTGTGAGGTGAAACAACAGTTTTTATAATATACATAAAAGGAATAAAATCATCATTGAAATCAAAGCCTCCCAAATTAGTTTTAAAAATCCACATATTATTTCCCAGGGACCCACTTGGAACAAATTGAGTGATAAGGATTAAATATAAACTAATAGAAAATATATACTAGGCAAATGCAACCAGAGGTAAACTGGATTACTCTAATACTGTCACACAAAAAAATAAAATTAAGGCAAAACTTATTAAAAGGTACAGTCATTTGATTTTTATAGAGCATATCATCTGCAATGCAGATATAACATCATCAACCTCACGAGCTGCACAAGGAATTTACAGAATAAAAGTGAACAGCTAAGTGAACAGTGTTATATCAAGTTCAAACTCCTGCAAAGAAACATAACTGCTCTTTAAATATCCTTGAGCAATTTACAGAAATAAGAGCCACTTCATGCTGGTAAACTAAAGCCTTTCTAGTAGTAGAAAGTACATAGTTGAGGGGCGCCTGGGTGGTTCAGTCAGTTGAGCGTCAGCTCTTGATTTCAGCTTAGGTCATGATTCCTAGGTTGTGGGATCTATCTCTGCATCGAGCTCCACACAGAGCATGGAGCCTGCCAAAAATTGTCTCCCTTTCTCTCTCTGTCTCTCTCCCTCTGGCCCTCTCCCATGCTCACACACACACTCTCTCTCTCTTAAAAAAATAAATGAATTAAATGCGACTCTTGTATTAGTCAAAAGTCCTATAAGAAATAAAAAAACTTTCATGGATATAAAAATGAGTTTAATAAAATTCACAATGTATATTGATTTAAAAAACCAGAACTTTAGGTTGAATAAGGTACAGATATTTAAAGTTAGGAATAAGACTAAGCTTTGTATCACTACTATTATTTAAAACATTTCTAGTAGTTCTTATTAATACAAATGGAAAAAAAAGTGGCAATCAATATAAGAGTTAAAAAGAAGAAAAAGAAATTGTCACCATACAGGTTTTCACAGTATCTCTTTAGAAAACCCAAGAATATGAACTGTAAAACTAAGGAACCACAACGTAAGAATTAAGTCATATGGACATCTTTGGAATTGATTTAAAATAACTCATAGCTATAGCTCCCAACATAAAAACTATAAAGAGTTTTAAAACCTCAGAGGAAAATTTAGGTTATATACAATAGCATTACAATTGCTTTAAATACATTTAAAAAGATATATTAGAATCTTTAAACAGCAAAAGTTTACTAGGGTTAATAAAAGAATTCTTAAATAAACATGAAAAGTTTCAAGGTTCTGCTTGGAAAAATTAAATATCCTACAGATACTTATAGGTATTTATTAGCACATTTTCAGATTGCACAGTATACAAAATAATAATAACTGATTAATAACTGAGTAAACATCAGAAGTTTCAAGGTTTGGCTTGGGAAAATTACATATACTAAAGATATTTATTAGCATATTTTCACATTACATGGCTTACAAAAGAATAATGACTGATTATGAAGTTTTTGGTCACAAATATTCTTTCCTTTTATGGATTACCAGTGTCACAATTAAAAAGTAGCCAGTGTTTCATAAAATAGAAATTCAAGGCCTCCATTTTCAAAGTTGGATATAAATAAAAACTGGAAAACAGTAAAATTCCTTGTCTGGAAACATAAAGTAAGTTAATATAGGAATTAAAAACGAGAATGCTATTATTTAATGTAAAAGCAATTCTTACAGATTCAAAGACATTACCACTTTAAAAAATTTTTATTTGAGTATAGTTGACACTCAATTTTGTTTCAGGTATACAACATAGTGCTTCAACTTCTTTATAGAATATTCTATGTTCACCACAAGTGTAGCTACCGTCTGTAGCTACCATACAATAATATTACAATAGCATTGACTATATTTTTTATATTGTGTCTTTTATTTCTGTGACTACTTCAGTCTATAATATGAAGCTGCAGGGGTCCAGCCTCTGCAAGCCTGGGTTGACCTGGAGAGTGATGACTGGAGTCGGCGAAGAAGACACGGAGCCAGCCTCTTCAGGTGGACTGCTTAAATTTATTTTTCAGCTTAGGGTTTTTATATAGCAAATCCAAACAATCTTGCTTAAACAATTTACATTTTTTGAATAAAGTCATGAGACTTAACATTTCTAAGTTTTCTTGGCAACAGTGATTTCATGGTACATGATTTCCACTTCAACCAATAAAATTTAACCAGATAGTCATAACAAAGTTCTACATATTCTTTACTAAGTATGGCAGGGTATCTAAGGATAAGTGGAGCATATTGCCAGAAGACATGAGATTACAATGCCCTTTAATTGTTTAAATTCAGTGGGCATGCAAACACAGGATATACTTGTACCCGCGGTTATAGGTAATAGACTCTCACAACCCCTTACCAAGAAAGAACAATATTTGTCATAGATGACGTATGGAAATGTTTTACGTGGATCAGCTAGAATTTGGTCTCTGCATTTACCGATCTCATTCTTTGTCCAGAAAAATCCATAAGTTGCGTTACAGGCTTGAGGTCAGCAGGCAAATATTTCTCTAACACTTTTCTGAGAAAGTCCTCCAAAACTAGTAAGTCTTGTTTTTGTCTCTGCTTATGGCATAATAGGTATTCTTACTGGCAATTAGACTCATACAAGGAAAATGAATTCTAGGTCTCTTATAGACCCCATGCATAGCGGACTGTCTCCAAATATTCATTTGCTAATTGCTACAAATATTCATTAGACAACATCTGATTGAGGAGACGGGCGTGATATTTAGGTACATTCCATTTTGGAGAAAGGGGGAAACTTTGGGTGATTCTGGTTTCATATTAATCCTAGAATAGACTAACAGCAGAAGTGACAGTAAAAGGTACAGACTAAGTACAGAAGAAGAATTCTTCAGGGGGTTCTTCTGACTGCCTTGCAGTCTTTTCCCACAGGTTTTTCCCTGGGCCTTGCCATCAGGGATGACCTGTGCAGTTTCGGTCTCCAGCATGAAGCCTATACAAAGATTCTTAATCTCAATAATACAGATAGTCTTGCACGTGCAGAAATACATTTGATAAAGGCAATAATAGTTCAATTCCTTTATTGATTAGGTAAGCTTTTCTTACAACACTCTTCACTATTTCCTAGCAGCACCAATTCAAAGCAGCCTTTTTAGCTCATTCTGTATGAAGGTAGTCTAAGGATGATTGACAACAGACTGGGTGATGACAGTGACACTATCACAGCAGACACTGAACAGTCAGGTTGCTGGAAGATGGTACACTTAGCCTAGGAGCCTCCACACAGTAAAGGGACTCTGTGATATGTATGAATATCTTAAGAGCTATATGGATTTGAAAGCTATGTGTTTTCTGAGAATACATCAAAATTTACAGGCTTACTTATTTTTGCCCTATGGGACCTGGGGAAAAATAATGAACATTATGCAATTTAACAAATCTAATTAAACAGAATGTTCTCCCTGATGAAGTGACGAAGTGAATCTCTCCATGTTGACGATCATAAACTCAAATGCCTTGCTCCACCAGGAAATAGCATTAATGTGTGAAAGGGCCAGACGGGAGGAATGTTGAACAGGATACCACATTTTTTCTCAGGAAGGGCACATGCCACTGACCTTTGGCTCATTAGTAGCTTAGCTGGATGTGGCTCTTTCATTTTTCACATAAAAATCTCCCTGTTTTTAATTCTTAGAAAATAGTTCAAGTTTGTTCAAACATTATGCAGGCCTAATGCAAAACATTGGCATGAGAATTATTAGTTAGAATCTCAGTTTTGCCCATGATCAGTAAAACCATAGGTTGTGTTTGTTTGTTGTAAAATAACAAAGTGATAGAGCTTACAATGTGGCTCCTAAAATCTCTAGGACACAAAATAAGGATTAAAATATACAATATCTAATACAACAAGCACTGCATATGTCAGCAAAATGAGGAACAAGCAGGGATTCCAGGAAAAGGTGCTAAAGTAAACATGAGAGTCATTCTGAGGTCTCATCTTAATAGACTCATACAGACACTGCTACGATTACACACATTCCAAGATGGGAAGGAGAAAGGGAACAACCCACCTTCATAAGTCTTCTGGCAATAGTCTGTTTTCTAGTATGTTTGTCTTTTAAAACTATGGGGAGAAAGTTCACATAAATTTGGGTGACCATGTGCCCGAAGCAAGACTCAAAAACAATAATCTCAGTATCATCTTTTGCTGGAGAAAAATCAGAAAGCTGTAGATATAGAAGACCCAGGGGAGAGGATGTCCTAATGATATGAAAGACACAGCATATTCAGTATAAGCAAATCCTAATGACATAAGGGATATATTTATTATACTTAATATAGTATAAAATATATTTACTAAATACTACTATATTTCAGTGCTTCATCTCCATGACTTTGTTTATTCATAGCTTCAACCAATACAGTGTTATTACCTATGCTTTACCCAAAAAAAATCAGTGCTGGAAGAGGGTAATTAATTTACCAAAGAACACACAGCTAGTGAAGATGTAAATTTCAGAAAGAATGTAATTATATATAACTCCTTCAATAGAACACCCTGCCAAGAACCAAAGAAAGGGGAAAAACTTCCTGGCCAAGTTTCACTGTCTCCAAAAAGCATGGAGGGAAGGAGGGGCAAACATTAAATTCTATTTTATTATAGATTCTCACTGTCAATCTTCTTGTCTGTGAAGATGAGCGTAAGTTTGTTATAAAGGGCCATCCAGAAACTTTATATTAAGTTCCTTTATTTTCCATAATTATGGCAGTCTCTGCTTTTAAAAAATATATTAAGATGATTCTTATAAGGTTATATTATTTTTTCAAATTATATATATAATATATATAGAACACATCCAAAAACCAAAAAACTTCAAATGCTAAGAAATGCATACAATAAAAATTCTGCATTCCTAACTACAGAATCTATTGTTTTTCTAGATGTAACTATGTTTAACAGGTATTTTACTGATATCCCACAAATGATATAAATAATGTATGTGCAGGTACATATGCATATCTCTTTGTATATATATATGTGTGTGTGTGTACATACTATATATGTGTGTGTCATATGTTTATATATGTATACTTGCACATGAATATCTAAATTTGGTCATTACTAAAATAATTACTAAAAATAATTACCCTAAACTTTAAGCTTATTGTTATTTCATAGATGACTAATACATCAATTAAATTTTATTATGAATTCAAATGTATCTAAATAAAATATAGGATCAAAAATATATCTGTAAAGAGCCTAGCACACTTTTGTGATTGAACTTAAAAAGAAACCTCCTGCCTCAGTACAAATAACATAACTGAAAATTTTCTGAAATATATTTCCTCTCTTATAAATAAAGGAGAAAATATTTATGTACGTCAATGCCATAGAGATTTCAATAAAAGTAAAAATCAAGAAGTAAAGTATGAATCAGTATGCAATATGTTCTTGTATTTTTTAAATTCTTAATATAAATAATCTGTGTAGCATATTCATTTTGGACTTGTTTGAACTGTCTGCAACTTTATATCTTCTTTAAGAGAGATTTCATGAAATAATGATGGATGCTATTTAATAGAATATAGAAAAAGACTTTTCTAAGATATAGAATATTAACATATGTGAAACAAAAAATGCCTCTATTGGTATTAAAATATTAGTATGTGATTATACTAAAAGTTCCACTAGAGATTATTGTTTTATTACAAAATTTTCAAATTTAAATTTTAGTAAGCACACAGTGACATATCGGTTTCAGGAGTAAAATTTAGGGATTCATTACTTACATATAACACCCAGTACTTATCACAAGTGCCCTTTTTAATACCCACCACCCATCTAATCCATCTCCTACTCACCTCTCTCCATCAACTCTCAGTTTGTTCTCTATTATTAAGACCCTTTTGCAATTTAATTCCCACCCTTCTCTTCTCCCTCTTCCCATGTGTTCATCTGTTTTGTTTCTTAAATTCCACATATGCGTGAAATCATACGGTATTTGTCTTTCTCTGACTGACTTATTTTGCTTAGCATAATATGTTATAACTCCACCCACATATTGCAAATGGCAAGATTTCATTCTTTTGATGGCTAAGTAATATTCCATTGTGTATATGTACCACATCTTCTTTATCTATTCATCAGCCAATAGAAATTTGGGCTCTTCCCACCGTTTGGCTATTGTTGATAATGCTGCTATAAACATTGAGGTGCTTGTACATCTTGGAATCTGTATTTTTTTATCCTTTGGGTAAATAACTAATAGCACAATTGCTGGATCATTGGATGGTTCTATTCCAAATACTAGAGAACACAGGCAGAAATATCTTTGACCTCAGTCATAGCAACTTCTTACTGGACACAGCACCAAAGGCAAGGGAAACAAAAACAAAGATGAACTATTGAGACTTCATCAAGATAAAATCTTCCGCACAGTAAAGGAAACAATCAACAAGACTAAAGACAGCCTATGGAATGGGAGAAGATATTCACAAATGACATATCTGATAAAGAGTTAGTATCCAAAATCTATAAAGAATTTATCAAACTCAACACCCCAAAAACAAACAATCCAGTTAAGAAATGGGCAGAAGACATGAATAGATCCTTTCCCAAATACATCCAGATGGCTACCAGACTTATGAAAAGATACTCAACATCCCTCATCATCAAGGAAATACAAATCAAAACTGTGATGAGATATCACCTCACACCTGTGAGAATAGCTAACATTAACAACACAAGAAACAACAGGTGTTGGCAAGGATGTGGAGAGAGGAGAACCCTTTTGCACTGTTTGTTGGAATGCAAACTGCTGCAGCCATTCTGGAGGACAGTATGGAGGTTTCTCAAAAAACTAAAAATAGAACTACCCTATGATCCAGCAATTGCACCATTAGGTATTTACCCAAAGGATAGAGATTTACTTTTAAAAATAAATTACTAAACGGAAGGATGGATGGCTTAGTCGATTAAGTGTCCTACTCTTGATTTCAGCTCAGGTTATGATCTCAAGGTTCTGGGATCAAGCCTTGAGTTGAGTTCCATGCTAAGCATGGAGCCTATTTGGGATTTCCTTTCTATCTCCCTCTGTCCCTATACCATTCTATCTCTCTCTCTCTCTCTCTCTCTCTAAAATAAAAAATAAAAATTTTAAAAATTTAAAAACTAAACTACTAAAATTTTTTTCTCATTCATTTAGTAATATTTTTTGAGACTTTAGCTGGCTTATTTACAAAGGAAAAAGGATTATTCCAAAGCTTTTCATTTTCCAGTTTGAAGTCACTAAGACTTAGAAGACTAAGCTTTTAAAATTAAAAACAAACAAAACAAAAAAGTTAGCTCTGGGCATTGGCCTAAATGTAGACATTCTATAGCTGTTTACAGCTTGGTCATTAGAAATCCTCATACTGCTTTGGCTGTTACAAGTTTGTAATCCATCCCATTTTTTGTGCTTGCAGAAATTTCACTGAAAAAAAATCCATTTATGTTGATTCAAATAAGAAGGCCTTAGTTTTCACAATTTCAGCTGGTTCTCTTTTAAAAATATCCATCATTTAATTAGAAGCTTGTCTTAATACCTTCATTGGAAATTTATGCTGGATTGCTAACCTCCATGACCAAGAAGAAAAAAAAATCACTGAAAAACCTTTATACCTTATCTCATACCTGACCCCCTCTTGCAACAGAAATGGAGATAAATCATCAGTGAAGATCTTTCCCTTAAAGAAAAGACTCAGTGTTTTCACACATGTTCTCCTTTCTACTTGGAATGCTCCGACTCCCTCCGTTGCCTACCTAAGGTTTCTCAAGCATGCATTTGTTTAAACTTTTTTTCTCAAGGAAATCAGACTATATCAGTACTCTGTGCCATCCGTCTAAACTCTTCCCATCTCATTAATGCTGACGTGCAAGCCTCTGCTGGACAGACCCATGTGTCACCGCCTTTCTGCCAACACGTACCTCACTGTCTTCTTCTCACTCTTCATCAGCCACACTAGCCTCCTTGTACTTTCTGAAGCATGCCAGGCATATGCTTTTCTCAGAAAAGAAGGGTGCTATTACTGCTCCATCTCCTGATGCACTCTAGGTGTCATGAGTATGACCCCTTCACCTCATTCAAGTTGTTACTCATATCATTTTCTCAGCTTTGTCTTCCCTGAGTATTCCTTTTATAATTGAGTCAATCATACATCGAACTCTTTTCCTGATTTCTTTTCCTCCACAGCACCCACCATAATCTGATATAACATATTATATACTCTGCCCTAGAAATAAACTTTAGGAAACTAGGGACTTTTTGTCTGTTTCATTGACTATTGAATCTCCCCCATATTGGAACAATTCCAAGCTTTTAGTATGTGTTCAATAAATACTTTCTAGTAAACAAATGAATGGATGAAATATATTAGGGACTTCTGTCAACTTTTTTTTTGAGAAAGAGTGCACATGCGTGCATGGGTATGTGTGCACACACACAAGTGAGAGAATACCAGAGAGTAAGAGAGAGAAAGAGAGAGAGAGAATCTTAAGCAAGCTCCACACCTATCATGGAGCCCATCACAGGGCTTAGTGTCACGACTGTGAGATCATGACCTGAGCTGAAATCAAGAAACAGATGCTTAATCAACTGAGACACCAGGTGATCCCATTAAGGACTTTTAAACTGCGATCTATTGACCCAATTTGGTCCCATAGATAGACTTCACAGGTTCAAAGAACCTTTTGAAGTTGATTACAAAATATGTACAGATCTTCCTGTATGTATTCTGAAAGACGTGTGGTGAGCTATCATTATTCTGAGATTTAAGTGATTACAAAGGTAAATAACCTTTTAGTACTTAACACATATTAGGTGCTTGAAATTAGTTAACAATATTAGTGCCATAGTAAATAATAAGATAATAAGTACCTATTATACACGTGTTTCTTATAATAGACTACAAAATTCTCAAGGAATTTTGAACTCATGTTATCTAATACAATCTTTGAACTCATCTCATATTTGAAATGATCACTGAACTCATATTATCAAGCATAAGGCAGCTAATCTTGCTTAATAAATATATGATGAACTGAACAATTATATTAAAAAAGACCATAGAGAAAAGAACAGAAGTAGTTCAAGTTGGTAGACTGAACACACATGCTCATCTCCTCTCCCTCCTAAGATCCCATTGAAATAGATTAATAAAACAAAGTATGTAAGACTATCACCAAAATTAAAATAAGATATGAAATCATTGAATATGTAATTTTATTAAAATTGTGGAATATAGAGAGTAAATGGATAAAGAGTTACTGATGAAGATGATCTCAGGAAATTGGAACCTTTAACCCCCAGAAGGGCTAAAGGATGCCTAAGATGGCTCAGACTTCAATGAGGCAAGTGATAGTAAGGCAAGGAACTGCAATCTAAACATTATTAGAAAATCTATAGCTGAATAGTCACTTTAGATTTAAGGACCCATCCACTGAGAGCAAAGAGATAGATCATATTTTAAGCACTGGTAGCCTAAAGAATGTAGGAGTAGCTATACTTACACTAAGCAAATGGACTTTCAGAAAAAAATAGACAGAGGAGACAAAGCAGATCATTATATAATGTTAAAAAGTCATTTCTTCAAGAAGGTATAACAATTATAAATACTAATGGACCCAATACTGCAAAATATAAACTTTATAAAACAAATTAATAGCTATAAATGCATATATCTAGAAAAAAGAAAGATCTAAAGCAAGCAACCTTCTATTACACCTGCCAGCCTAGAAAAAGAATAACCTAAGTCAAACTTAGTAGAACAAATGAAATAATAAAGATTAGAGCAGAAATAAATATAATAGAGAATGTAAATTAAGCTTTGGTTATTTGAGGGGCACCTGGGTGGCTCAGTCGGTTGAGCATCTGACTTCACCTCAGGTCATGATCTCACAGTTCGTGGGTTCAAACCCCATGTCGGCTCTGTGCTGACAGCTCAGAGCCTGGAGTCTGTTTCAGATTCTGTGTCTCCCTCTCTCTCTGATTCTCCCTTGCTCACGCTATCTCTCTGTCTCAGAAATAAGTAAAACATTTAAAAAAAAGATTTGGTGATTTGAAAAGATACAAAAATTCAATAGCAAATAAATGACGTGATTAAAATATGGGCAAAGAATTTGAATAGACATTTTTCCAAAGAAGATAAAGAAATGGCCAACAGGTACATGAAAAGATGTTCAACCTCAACAATCATCAGGGACATGCAAATCAAAACCACAGGATAATACCTCACAACTGTCAGAATGGCTGTTATCAAAAAGATAAGAGATAGCAAATACTGCCAAGAATGTGGAGAAAATGGAGCCCTTGTGCACTAGTTTGGGGAATATAAATTGGTAAAGCCACTATGGGAAATAGTAATGAAGTTTCTCAAAAACTAAAAAATAAAACTACCATATGATCCAGCAATTGCACTTCTGAATATGTATCTTAAGAAAATGAAGTCACTCTCTTAAAAAGACATCTACACCTCCATGCTCATTGCAGCATTATTTATAATAGCTAAGACACAAAAATAACTTGTTAGTCAAGAAATTAATGGATGAAGAACATCTGAGAGAAAGAGAGATTCATTTAGCCACAAAGTAATAAAGAAATCTTGCCATTTGTAAAAACGTGGATTTGGAGAGCATCATGCAGAATAAAATAAGTTAGACCAAGAAAGACAAATATGAAACTCAAAGAAACAGAAAATTGGTTGTTGCCAGGAGCAGAGGTGGAGGAAAAGACCGAAGGTGGTCACCTGGTGCAAATTTTCAGTTAAAAGGTGAGTAAGTTCTAGGAATGAAATAATGTACAACACAATGACCACAGTTAACAGTACTATATTTTACACTTGAAGTTAAGAAGGTAGATGTTAAAAGTTCTCACCACACGCACACACACACACAAAGGTAAACTATCTGAAGAGATGGATGTGTTCAACAGCCTCAGGGTGGTGATCATTTAACAATATACACACATAAAAAATCATAACTTTGTACAGCTTTCAATTTACACAATGTTATATGTCAGTTTTATCTCATTCAAGCCTTAAAAATTAATACAACAAAATTAGCATTTTGGAGATACAAATTAGATGAATTGTATTCAAACAGGTCAATGGATTTACTTCAGATAAGCAGGTTGGTACTTCAGGTAATTCAGTAAGAGTGGTGGGGAGTCAGAGGAAGGTTGTGCTGGAGGGTCATAGATTTTACAAAAGTTCTTAGTGATATGATTTAATTTATTAGAATATACATGTGATGTATTCAAACAATATATAAAACATTTAATGTAAAAACGGTTGACTTTTGCTGGAAAACTTGCAGTGTAAAATAGGATATGGGAGATAGGAATTCTGTAATGTAAATATTCTTTACTTGGTTAAGAAATATATTTTTTTATATTTATTTTTGAGAAAGAAGAAACATGAAAAGAGGAGGAGGGGCAACAGGTGAGGAGGCAGAGGGTCTGAAGAGAGCTCTGCACTAACAGTAGAGTCCCAGGTGGGGCTTGAACTCACCCACCCTGAGATCGTGACGTAAAGTGAAGTCTGAAGCTTAACTGACTGAGCCACCCAGGCACTCCTCTTGGTTAAGAAATGTAAAAGACAGGGGCGCCTGGGTGGCTTAGTCGGTTAAGCGTCCGACTTTCGCTTAGGTCATGATCTCACGGTTCGTGGGTTCGAGCCCCGCGTTGGACTCTGTGCTGACAGCTCAGAGCCTGGAGCCTGTTTCAGAGTCTGTCACTCCCTCTCTCTCTGACCCTCCCCTGCTCACGCTGTCTCTCTCTCTCTCCTAGAAATAAATAAAACATTAAAAAAAATTAAAAAAAAAAGAAATGTAAAAGACAATGAGGATCAATCCATTCTGACACATGACAGTTTTGTGTGAGTTTTCCCTTAAAATATCAATCAATGGAGGTCAATAGCAATCCTTTTGTTTTGGTTGCTGAAGAAACACAAAACTACTTGTTGGATGTGTCAAGGACAGAGCAGAGGGAGGAATTTTGATATCTCTTTTGTCTAAGAGATACAAGCCAATTAAGGGCAATAAATTTAGCCATTGGTACCAACCTCCACAGAATCTTTAACACAGAAGTCTTTACAAGAATACACACTCATTTCCTCAAAATAGATTAATGTAAACTGATAAAGTGCTAATTAGCTGCTAACATTTAAGCAAATAGAGAAGTACTACAGTTTCTCTTAATCCTAGTACCTAGGTGTATTTTAACTGTTCTCTTTTAGAAATTTAACTCCATAAAATATGGACGTTTCTAAAAAAAAAAAAAGAAGAAGAAGAAGAAAGAAAGAAATCTCCTTTAACCAGTCACAAATAATAAACTGTTTTGCATGGTTATATTTTCTTTCTAGACCATCTGCCTATGAAGCAGGAATTCAACATGAAGTTTCAGTTCAAAATAGTACTACTATCTCTGAAAACTCACATTTACCTTTAAACCTGAATGTCCAAAATTAAACACCTCATCTCCCCACAGCTCCCCCTTCTCCCTTGCCACCAGGTCTCTTTTGGTTTCTTTCCCTAGAGGTCTCCAGAAACTAACCCCTTCATGTTTCACCTCTATCTCCATTCTGTTGAGGAACCTGAAATTAAGTCCTCCATTAAGAGCAACCTCGGGCTGCACGTAGCCCCAGTTCCAGCAAAAGCTTCAGCTGAAGCCACCCTCAAGACCACTCTCTGATCAGCGAATCAAAAGAAACATGTAACATTCCTGTGGTCTCAGTCAGGGCTGGGAACTGCAGGTAGTTACTCTGTACAAACTAGCCAATCACTCACTGCTTGCCTAAACCCCACGTCTTTTGAGCTCACCTCATAATTGGCCATTTTCAAAGGATTCTCAAAGGTCATGATTGGGTCCTGCCAAAAGTAACAGATGCCTCACAGATACTGAATGGTCAAAACTGTTACCATGGGTACTGTACAATTATGGTTGGTGCTTATGTGATGATGCAATATGTACAACGTGTGCACTGTAACACCCCCATCCCTTACCCTATAAAAACTCTGCTTGTGATTGTTCTGGGCTTCTCCTTGCTGCCACTGCACCAGTAGATGGGTGAGCCCCTGCTCGAGCTTGTAATAAAGACCCTTATATACTTTCATCGGTGTCAGCTCCTTGGAGGTCTCTGGGGACTTGCGATTCGGGCACAACACTGTCACTTTCTCTATTACAACTATTCTCCCAACTTTAGTTTTCATGCAATGATATCTAAAAAAATGTAACAGCTTAAAATCTGTCTCCTTTACTCCAGTGGTACCCTTCTCCATCCAGGCTCACAGTGCTGTCAAAATAATCTAATTACAAACCACATATTAATGCCACTTTACTGTTTATTTTTTAAGTTGATTTATTTATTTGAAAGAGGGAGAGAGAGCACACGAATGAGGGAGGAGCAGAGAAAGAAGGAGGGAAAGAGAAAGAGAGAGAGAAAGAGAATCCCAAGCAGGGTCCGCACTGACAGCACAAAGCCCCACGCAGGGCTCAAACCCACCAACCATGCTTGGGATCATTATCTGAGCCAAAAGCAAGAGCTGGATGCTTAACCAACTGAGCCATCCAGATGCGCTTGTCTCTTTACTGTTTAAAATGGCTTCTTTTCAGCTTCAACATATATATAGTTCTTTATATAGTTCTGTTATATAGTTCTCTGAATTCTGATCCCTGTCACCTTACTTAGCCCAAATACTCTCCATCTGATTGTAGTTGTGATAGAAGGCCATAAAATCTTTGTACTTTTCCCCTTGAGAGACGAAGTTAGTGGTGCTGCACCATACCTTCAGGACTGAATTTCACCATATGAATAGGGAAAAAGTGGTGCTGTTTAGCTAACATCTCCATACGATCCACTAGTTTACATTTACTAACCTTCATCATCTCTATGAGATAAGCTTACTAGTCTCATTCTATAGATAAGAAATTGAAGCTCAAAGACTTTACAGAGATGGCAAAGGTGATTCAAACCCAAAAGCCAGGCTTAAAGAGTCTTGCTTCTGATTTCACATTTGTTGGTAACACTGATTATTGGAATCCAGTTGTGAAGGAGCCTGAATAGCTACATGGAGAGGCCATTGGGGAGGAGAACCACAGCCCTACCTAGCAGTTCCAGCTAAGATCCCAGCCAGGGGCCCGCTCCAACCTCAGACGTGTGAGTAATGTCTGTTAGAGCAGATGAGCCATCCCTGCCAAAATCTGCGCTAAGGTAAAATCATGAACAAGTAAATGATAATTGTTATTTATTTTATTTGTTACATGTCGATAGAAAATTAAAAATACGTATGTGGTTAACAAGCCACATATATATTTGAGTTCCAAAGATACATAGCTCATGCCTTTATTATTTTTACTTCTGTTCTTATCACTTTCTGCAAGACCATCCTTAGCTGGCTACTGAAACTCATTTTATGATAAGCAAAAGCATAAACTTCTTTTTTTATAATGTTTATTTATTTTTTAGAGACAGAGAAAGAGCACTAGCCGGGGAAGGGCAGAGAGAGAGGGAGACACAGAATCTGAAGCAGGTTCCAGGCTCTGAGCTGTCAGCACAGAGCCTGATGTGGGATTCAAATTCACAAACTGTGAGATCTGAAACTGAGCTGAAGTCAACTACTTAACCGACTGAGTCACCTAGGTACTCCTTTTTTTTTTTTCTTTCTAAAGCAGAATATTCTTAGTCGCATTCTCTGACACTGCCATCTTACCCCATCCCAAATTGCAAGATAGAGTTATGTACATTTCCTAGCTCTTCTATATCTATGACAGTAAAGCTTTCTGAGAACAGGTGGTGTGTATTATTCACTTTTGTTATATTTTCTTTTTTTCTTTTTTTTTTATAGTTTATTTATTTTTGAGACAGAGAGAGGCAGAGCATGAGCGGGGGAGGGGCAGAGAAAGAGGGAGACAGAATGTGAAACAGGCTCCAGGCTCTGAGCTGTCAGCACGGAGCCTGATGTGGGGCTTGAACCCACGAACCATGAGATCTGACCTGAGCTGAAGTCGGATACTTAACCGACTGAGCCACCCAGGCGCCCCCACTTTTGTTATATTTTCTTATCACCTAGTCTCTATCACATGCTTAGACAAATAGACATCTATTAAATATTGGAATAACTAAACATATGCTATGTTAGCCACCTGAATTATCAATGTTATCTTTGTAGTAAAATAAGAACAGGGAATTGGGAAGAAGGTAGTGAAAGAGGAATTGAAATCTAAATGTGATGCACATATTTACACGTACGTAACCCTTATAGCATCTTTACAAAGCAAGTGTAATCCTTTCATTTTAGAAATTAAGAAATTGAGGTTAAAAGAGTTTACAGAGACAAATGAGCTTCAATCTCAAGTATGGCTGACTTCCAAGACCTTACTATTAACTGCTATAGTGTTGTGCATTATGTGCCCAATCTATGCAATCTTGGAAAAGTATTAGTCATATCAAATCAAGAAATGTTACTCAGATTGTATATTATGCAAAGTTGGATATAGCATAATGCTGACACTTAATGTTTTATAACAGCAGTGCTGCAAAAAGTGGAGTCTGTAAAACCATCATCATTACTTAGGAACTTGCTAGAAATGCAAATTCATGATCCTCACTCCTGAACTATTAAATCAAATCTCTGGGGTCAGGACCCAACAATCTGTGTTTTAACAAGCCCTTCAGGTGATTCTAAAGCAATCTCAATTTTAAAACCACTGCCTTTGAATGTTACAAACTTTCAAAGAAGACATTTTAGCACTTTTAAATCACACTTTACTATGATTTTCTTTTTTCACCAATAAAGAAATTAAAGGTGTCAATATGATTGACATATAATCAACAAGCAGCAAAGCAAAAACTAAAGTCAGGATATCCTGATTATCAGTTAAAATCTTTCACTGAATCTCAGTGAGATTTTTACTTGTGATGCTTGTCAAATTTTGACAGTCAAGAGCATATAAGTTTTGTTTCAAATAGAATCAAAAGTGTATATACATGTATAAACTTATCTAAATACATTGCAATGACAATTGCTCTTCGAAGGACACGTGCAGAGAATTGAATCTCAGCAGGCTAGCAAATCCAGCTGGAGTAGGGCAACGACAAGTGAGGTTCACACACACACAAAAAAAACATGCTAAGGACACACTGAACCAGCATGGTTGATGAGGCATGATTATAGAGTGTTAAGACATAATCATAGCATAAAGAATGGGCTGGAGCACCAAAATCAGAGATGTGAGCAAGGGCTTTGCAAACATCTGCTTTAACACAACTCATTACTATTCCCATGTACCCAGGGTGAGAAAATCAGCTGATCACACTTTATCTAAGTTAAAGGACAATTCTGAAGCATGACAAGGTAAAGACAATGCATAGGTGTGTATGTGTGTTCAAATGTACAGAAATTCCCAGAAGACAAATCTTCAGAAATATATGTTATATCATATATACAGTAAAACTGGTTTGTGAGCATAATTCGTTCTGGAAACATGGTTATAATCCAAATCACTTGTATGTCAAAGCAAATTTCAAGAACCATTGGCTCAGTTGTGATCATATGACATTCGGCATCACGTACTACTCGTATTGCAAGACATCACTCATTTATGTAGACAAAATTTATTAGAAATGTTTGCTCATCTCACAGAACACTCACAGAACAAGTGACTCACAATCCGAGGTTTTACTGTATATATAAAAGTGGAGATGTATTTAGATACATGGCATTTTAGTATTCCTAAGTCCATTAGATATCTTTTAATACTTTGGTAAGTTTAGGAAAAATTGATTATCATAGTCTCCTTGTAGTGATTTATATGTGGTTTGGTGTACAAATTATCCTTAAGGTGTCCTACAGAAAATAAAACTTGTCTTAAGCCTTCACTACCCATTCTTATTTAGAGGAAGATTTTTTTTTTTTTAATTTGAAACAAGTGTTTCATCTGCCACTAGGGACAGATATCCAACCTGTTACCCTCTTGAGCTCAATGTCCTCATTGCCTATTCTGTTATTTAGTAGCACTAAAAATCGCATGGGAAAGAAATCACAAGCTTGGGAGATTTTATGCAAAAATCTTAGTTTTGCCTTATCTTGAGAAAAAAATGGAATCTGAAAAGAGTATGTTTACTTTCCTGCAAGGTGACAATTAACTCTTACCTACTAGTAGCTGCTGTTTTTCAGAGACAAGGGCTCTTCTTTTGACCACAGTGCCCACCACAGCCCAATTCACTCAATTATACTATCTGCTTGCCCCTGTAAGTTTAGGAATTTATTATTCTTGCTGTGGGACTTAGCAGGAAAAGAGTCACCCACTTCAGATGACAAGAAATTGCTAGCGATTTAGGCGGAGATTTGCTATTAATTACTTTGCAGCTTAGTGAATTTTACTTTTGCTTGAACTACCTGCTGATGATAGCAGTAGGTCAGAATGCAAATAGTCACATTATTCTTCCCTTGCACACCATACCCCCTCCTATCTGGTCTGATGTTAGATGAGAATAAGAAAGGAACTATTGATAATTTATAGTCCGAAATATACCTGCAAATAAAAACACTCTCCTCTATGTTTTAATAAGATGATTTAAAAGTCGTATCATCTCTGCTCTTTGGAAACCTAACTTTCGTTAATTAATATTACAGGCAATGTTATTCCTATCATCTCCTTGTACATGAGGGAATCAGATTGCCATTTGCTTTTATTCTATTTAAACATCTATGAGGAACAAGAGTAGAATGATAAATATGCTAAACTTCTTGTTTGAATTGCTACCTACTACAATGCCTAGATTTTATTGTTTGAAGAGTATTCCTTTGGCAATAAAATAATTATTATTTAAAATGAAATAGAGAAAGTGTGGGAATAATACAGTGTATTATTCACTTTTTTTCTCCTCTGGTTTCTAAAAGCTCCCTTTCTTCTTCCTTCTGGGCATGAAAAGAGGATAAGCCACTCTGACTTTCTCCTTCTGCTCTCTCTCTCTCTCTCTCTCTTTTTTTTTTCCTTCTGGCTATGTTGGTTCCTGAAGGGAATAGAAAGTGTCAGGAAGCTTAGAAAGCAGCTTGTGTGTTATCTGGGCTGGTTTTTCCAGTCTCTGCCTGCTCAATAGGGACCCTGGAATAACTGTCATCATCCTCAGTACTGTTGGGGCCTTTTTGGACAAAGAAGACGGTAATTGTGAGCATTTCTTTAAAACTTTTTACATTTAGATGATTTTAGATACACAGAAGAGTTGCAAAAATAGTACACAGAGTCTCCACATTCATTTCAACCCGCTTCCCCTTATGCTAACAACTTATATAACCATAGAATACTTATCAAAACTAAGAAACTAACACCAATACACCTTTTAAACTAAAATACAATTTATGTGAATTTCATCATTTTTTCTACTATTGTTCTTTTTCTAGTCCAGAGCCAATATAGAGTCTCACACTGCATTTGTTGGCATGCCTTAGTCTCCTCCAGTCAAGGAGAATGCCTCAATCTTTCCTTGTCTTTCAAAAACTTAACAGTTCTGAAAAAGACTGGTCTGTTTTTTGTAGAATGCCCCTCAGTTTGGGTTTGCCCGATATTTTCTCTTGATTATACTGAGGTTATGCATTACGCGGAATGAATATCTCAGAGATCATATGACTTTCTCAGTGCACCATATCAGAGACACATGATGTCCACATGTCTTACTACTGTTGATGTTAACCTTGACCACTTGGCAAGAGTGATGTTTGCTAGGATTCTGCAGTTGCTCTCCTTCTTTCTAATTACTAAATATTCTGTAGCTATTACTTTGAGACTAAACAAATATCCTGCTTCTGCTTAAACTTTTGTTCACTAATTTCTGCATCCATGACTGGATTGGTGATTTTCCATTTACCACTTTCCTTCTATCACTAAGATTTGAAATTCTTTTGTGAGGGGATACTTGTCTCTTCTTCTCTATTTAGTGACTTATTTTGTCATTTATTATATCATATAGACTCATTAATTTGTATTTTATTTTGGGGTTAGAATTCAATACAAGTTATATTTATTTTGTTATTTAAGGTCTTTCTTTGGTCACTGAGAGCTCTTTCAGGATGGCTCATGTGCCCTATTAATATTCATCAGTCTGTAAAAAAAAACTTTAGCACTTCCTTATGTTCAGGCATCATAAGATGCTCCAGGCACATCTTATATTTTCCCCAGCTCACTTCTGGACTCAATATTTCTCCAAAAAGCTCTGATTTTTTTTCATGAAAAATGGCATTTAAAACTAAAATCTGTGCCATAGTTGTGCTCATTGTTACTAGGGTCTCTAGGTGCTTCTAGACTCTCTGCCAGTGGACAAAATATCTGTATATACAAGCATACACACATATACTAACTCCTGCATACGTGCATCAGTATTTATCCAAGAATCAATGTGTATGTCTATATCTATCTATATTTATTGATTTATTGATATATCTACCTAAAAAGTCCATACTGATATTTTCTATTTCAATGCAGCACCATGGAGTTCATTTTAGCTTTTCCTCTTTTCTTATCTATAACTATCTGGACAGTGAAAAATCGGTCTCTCATTACGTAAAATATATTTATATATTTTATATAAAATATGTTTATTTTTGTTGAGCCGCAATATACAAATCAAGTAGCTTCAGAACTTCTAACCATAGACCTGTGGGAAACAAATTTGCCTACTAGAGTACAGTGATTTTTGTATTAAGTTGAAATTAATTTCCACTCAAAGATCTTTTTCCTAAAGTTATTTAGGTAATATCCTCTGCTTTCCATTAGGAGGGTCATTATTAAGAAAGATCCTAGAGAATTTTATATGACCTACAGCAAGAAATACAGCTGGACTTACCCTGCAACTAGAACCATAAATCTGACACCATTAATCTGAAGACATTTTCACATGACTTCTTACATCACTGTTTTCTATTGTTGAGTAAATCCTTCTCTATTTATTTTCTTCTCTATCACCCTTTCTTTATATAGACAACTGTCTCATTTATCTGTTCCACATGTTAGTAAACAAGCCCACGTTAAGCCCTGGAATTTTATGTTTTAGACATTTATTGAGCTTCCTGTATCCAGGAGAACTGACAGTAAAGCTGGTGCTGGGTTGGTACTAGTCTGACATTGTCATTGCTGGTGATCATGTTCCATTTTCTCAGCACAATAAAACCCCTGATTTTTCACATACAAAATTCTCAAAAGGTCCCAGCCAATCATAAATACGGTTTCTCAAAACCCAGAACAAAAACCAAACCAAATCCATTCCTCTTGCCTGGCAGAGGTAGCCCTACAATGTCATGTTTAGTTTGTGACTCCAAGGTGTAACAGGGCCAGTGTTCTCCTAACCCACATTCTCTGTATGTCATTCCTATTGCCTCTAGTCAGTCTCAATCCTTCTGGATTTATGATCTAAAACTGGGGTTGACCAACTTAATTCACAAAACCAGTTGGTAAATATTTTAAGCTTGCAGGTGATATGGTTTCTGGTACAACATCTCAACTCTGCCATTGTAGCACAAAAGCAGTCAGAGACATCACATGTATAAATTGACATGGTTGTATTCCCATAAAGCTTTATTTATAGACATTGGATGGAATTTATATAATTTCACATTCTGTGAAGTATTATTTTTAAAATATTTTTAACTATTGAAATCTAAAAATCATTCATAGTTCACAGACTGTACAAAACTAAACAGCAGGGAAGATTTAGCCCAAAGACTATAGTTTGACAATTAATGGTCTTAATACTAAATTTAACTTCTTTCAAGATACATGATCACAGGGTGGAGAAAAAATTCAAAATAAACATAGCAAAAATTCCATCCAGAAAAAGAGATGCTCCCTGCCTTGACCACGAACTCCAAAATATAGTATTTAAGAAACTCCAAAACAGGAATAATGAATCTCACAGGTATCCATTGATAGTGTGCCTTCCCTTAACACATTATTGCCTCTGAAAGACGTTTTTTTCCTATTTTGACTTATTCATTTTATTAACAACTCTGCAACAAATACCTATCAACACCTAGAACCTCTTCTGTGCCAGAATTTTATCTAGTCACTTGGGATATAATAGCAAACAAAACAGACAAAAATCTCTCTCTTCATGAAGCTTACATTCTATTGTATCTTTTGGTGGGAGGGGGTAGTGACAGGCATCAAAAAATAAAAACAATATAAAATTAAATAACATGATACCTATGATGGGCTGTATACCATGGAGGGAGGGGAAAGATCAAGGCAAAAGAGACAGAGATGGAGTTGGAAGACGTTTCCACTTTAAATAAGATAGAGTAGATCTCACTGAAAAGGTGATTTGGGGGAAAAATATTTTAAGAAAGTGAGGGAATATGGCTTGGAAAAAGTTGGGAGCTCAGAGTCCCCAGGAGAGGTAAGAGTCAGTGTGAGATCTCTAAGGTCTGGAGGCCAGTGTGCCTGCAACAGAGTAAGGCAGGGAAAGAGTTGCAACAACTAAAGACAGAAAGATGAAGTTGACTATTTTGATTTATTTCTGTGGAGACAAATAGCTTAGCTCAACAAATGGATGCCAGAATTTAAGAGGAAGGAAGGAAAAGAGGGAATGGGGGAGGGAGGAAAGGAAGGAAGGAAGGAAGAGAAGGGAAGGAAAGGGAAGAAAGTAAAGCAAAGAAAGAAAGGAAAAGGAAGAATAAAAGACTGAGGGGGAGGGAGGGAGAGAGAAGCAAGAAAGAGAGAAAGAAGAAAAGAAAGACAAAAGAAAGGGAGAGAGAAAGCAAAGGGAGAAGGAGAAGGAGAGAGGAAAAGAAGGAAGGGGGAAGTAGGTAAGGAGGGAAAGTGTTAAAATAAATTAAAATGTAGAGCAGACTTGGAAGGGGCAAGATGGTGGAGAAGTAAGGAGCTCCGTACTTGCACTCGCGCCCATACATCACACAGAAAAGATCTGAAGCCATTGGAAACCTTACAAAACCTGAGAGATTGGGAGAAAAAGGACACAGAATCCACTGAGAAAGCCTTCTAACAGCTACCTTAAAAACAAGCCAGAGTACACAGGAGGAGAGTCCCAAATATCACTACGAATAGGAAAATAAAATAACCAAGGTCCCAGCAAGAGAGACCAGGAGATACCATTTAAAAAACACACTCTGGAAGGATAGGCCCTGGGCAGTGAAAGAGTCTTCTTGGATACAGCAGCGCTCATAGGTACAGAGAGCATAACAAGTCTTTAAAACCAACAAGAGACAGAAAGCTAACTAAAATGATGAAACGAAAGACCTCTCCTCCAAAAGAAACTCCAAGAAGAAATGACAGCTAATGAACTGCTCAAAACAGATATCAGCAGCATAACTGAACAAGATTTTAGAATAATAATGGTAAAANTAAAAAAAAAAAATGTTGAGCAGACTTGAATATCCCCAAACGACAAAACATTAAATCATATAAGCCAAATTAAATCCAGTTTACTGTATGAACAAGCAAAACTTAGGTTATTTCTTCTAAATGCTGACATAATAATTAAAAAATTATGTCATTTTCTTTAAAGAGGTATAAGAGAATCACTTTTAACCAGCTCCCTAATGTCTGGAACATCCTTTCTAATAATTAATCATTATAAAGGTTAAACAATTTCCTCATGTTAACCTTATAAGCCATTCCTATAACGTTAAGCCTCTGAGCTTCATATCAGTTTTGGATTTGAGGGCTCCCGGTTTATGAACTGTTCTTATATACACAATAGGCTCTTACCAAATACTATTTTACTGATCTGGTTTTAAAATTCACTGTTTCAGAATTTTTGACAGAGGGAAGGAAGAATGAAGAAATGGAGAAAGGAAAGGAAGGAAGAAGGGAGAGAGAGGAAGAAAGGAAGCAAAGAAGGAAGGACAGAAAGGAGGAACAAATGTACTTAAAAGAGTTTTAATATGTAATAAAATAATATAGTCTAAAGTAAAAATATCATAAACTCGTATTGGATTATATTTTTGTAACATAATATTAATAAATATATTCTTTAAAATAGTCTATTGTGAGTTTATTTTGTGCCAACTATTGCAATAAGCATTTTCTACACATCTTCTCATTAAGTATACATAGTACAATTAGAGAATCTTTGTACCATTGTTTTAAGACATCCAGAACTTGAAAATAGGTGGATGATGACTATATGTCCATTCAATGTCACTCTAGAATTATCATCCAACGTGACTAGACAAGATTTCTGTAATTGCCCAACGCTATATACATTTTATTTTATTTTACTTATGTTGTTTTATTTACTAATTAGTATTGATTGAAGATTTAAATGCCCTGTAACAGTAGTTTTTGATTTTTATTAGATAGATAGTACTGCAAGTATTTCATGTCAAATAACAACACACATTGATTTTAAGAAGTACACTGAGATGTAAGTATGCTAAAGATTTCACCCCAAAGCTTTGTTTATTTTTTATTGCCTGCTAGGGCATGAATCAGTTTTGTATATGATTAGAAATCTTATTTCAGCACTCTATTGTTATGAATAGAAAAGAAATACTTTGAATAGAAGTACTTCATTTTTTCTTAAAGTTTTTAAAGCAATCTTCCCATTCTGCAGGTTTTTCATTAAGAAGTTTAAGACATTTTGACATGTGTTTATTCTATATTTCTATGAGCATTATACTTTCAACTTTGCAAAGTATACTTTCAACTTTGCAAAGTATACTTTGGACATTTAAAATGGTGTGATTCTGGGACACCTGGCTGGCTCAATTGGTTAAGCATCTTACTTCGGCTCAGGTCATGATCTCATGGTTTGGGAGTTTGAGCCTTGTATCAGGCTCTGTGCTAACAGCTCAGAGCGTGGAGCCTGCTTCTGAGAGAGTGTCTCTCTCTCTCTCTGCTCCTCCCCCACTTACACTCTATCAGTCTGTCTCTCTTAATTAAATAAATAAATAAACATTAAACATTTAAAAATAAAATAAAATATAAAATAAAATAAAATTAATAAAATTAAAAAATAAAATGGTGTGCCTCTGATGAACTTAGACAAATAGGAGAAACATTCAAATGACTGAAACTGCAGGATAAAGATTCTGGAATTGTTCTTGACTAGTGAATACTTCTGTGGACCAAAATATGGAGGGAGTGGGGTCTGCAAAAAAGGAGAGTTAAGATATAAGATACAAAAGGAAGATAGAGACAAAAGATGGAAGGAGTCTTGACATTGTTCAAGTATGTAAACTCTTTCCTGAAAGCTATATTGGTCCCATTCTTGACTCTCATTAGACAGACTAGAATAATTATTTTAAAATACCTATTTCTCAAGTTAAGTGGTTGTATTATTTGTTTGAAATGCAACTCCAAATACAAGAAATTAAAGTGTTTCAACTATAACAGTTCTCAAAAATATGTAGCTGGTTATCTGGTATACCCAAGAAAGGATGTCTTAACAGTGGGTTGACAGACATTGGCCTTTTTGCTATTGCCTATTTTCTGTAAGGCACATCTTAGTTAACCATAGAAACTGGAGATTTAATGTGATTCATAGAAAATAGCAGGTTACTAGCTCATATATTTCAAGTATCTTCTCTAAAGACTTGGAAAATATTAGTGGACTAAACTGATAAAAAGTATTTCACATCGATAAGAAGCTTATACTTTTGTAAAGAGTTGTTCTTAATGAAATACTGTTCTCTTTGGTATGGCCTGCCTTTGAGTAATTAAGAACTTATAGTACAAGCTAACCTTGTAAAAGGAGACCCTTTTGTCTGCTTTCAGATTTATGTGACAGAGTAAGACTTCCAAGATGAAGAAAGACATTATGGGAAATGAGGGGGACAGGAAGATTCTAACTTTGTAACCAATACAATTGCTATGAATCCTTGCCAAGAGATAAATGGCAATACATTTAAAGATAAACTGAGTGTCCACGCCTGTAACTAAGAGAAAGTCCCAAAATAGTGGGTCCCAAGTTAAAAAGCAAGATTTCACAAGATTTCTGGATTTTGGCTACCAGCAAATGGACTCCTTCAAATGAAATTGTTAATCAGCAAGCTTCTAAAGATTATAAAGTTTAAAATTAATTGATAGAGTTTATATCATTTTTGAATGATTGCTATTCTATAGGAGCATCCTGAATTACTGAAAGCTTTAATTAAAACATAGACATGATTCACATCTTTGAGGAGCTCATAATTAGGCTATGTAAAGCAGTGAGGAAATAAATACCAGTACAGAGTAGAGAAGAAGGAAAGTCCAGAGGGATGAGTAAAATCATAGATACTGCAACTGCCAAAGGGCCTAGATTTACTCTAAGCCTGATTCTATACACTTGACATTCAGGGTAAAGCCAAATCGCACTTTAATGAGACTATTTTATCATCAGCTTCTGCTTTTCCTCATTTAAATAGCTAGCTGGTAAAAGCAATATGTTAATAATCTACTTTCAAAGCAAACTTTGAAATAGAAGTCCTAAAAAATATTTTCTTATTCATGCATCATTACATTATATAGCAGAATATTTTTAACCAATGTCTATGCTTTCTACTATGAAGGTATTTGTAAATAATGTTTCTGTGCCTTAAGAAGAAACACATCATACATCCAAGAATAACAATAATAACAAAGGAGGTGAATAGGATAAGGAGATCTAATCCATCGACTCTCAGATTTAGAGCAGGAAGAGAATTTAGAGATTGTTTGCCTTATTTTAAAGTTAAAAAAAAGACCAGATACGTTACTTCCATGTATAAAGCCAGGAAATAGACAGAGATATTCCACTGAAAGTGGAAGCCAGACACACAGAATAGTCACAATTTCAGTAGTCTTATAGCTAAAGAAGACATACCCACGCACTCACATACACAGAGATACACACACACACACACACACACACACACACACATACACTCACAGTCTCCATTCTCTGCTGTTCTTTGTTCTCATTGTTCTTTAATGCACAAAAAACACAAATTTCATTGATTCAATAAATATGCATGAAGAAAATACCATACACCAGGCACTCTTATAAGTATTAGCAAATTGAGTGTCTGCTGAAGTATTTGTCTTCTGAAACAAACAAAGCCTGTGTGACCATGCATTGAGACAAAGATTATATTAAATCAGGTTTTACCTATACAATAAGGCAATGACTCCTAATTCTCACTAAAGTCTAATTCCAAATGCATAAATATTCCTTAAAATAATATGTTCAGAAAATTTCAGTGTATGACAGAAATAGATAACATGCCATGCTAAATGCAAGAAAGAGCAGATGAAGTTATGATTGCCACAGGATGAGAATCAGGGAAAATGATACAGGGATATTGGTTTCCTGCAGGATCAGGCCATAAATGTTTAACAGGAAGACATAGAGAATTCAAATACCTTCCAAACTAACACCAGAGGCTAGGAATATTCTCTCTAGATTATAGAGAGTAGCATGTGTGGAGAGATTACTGTAAAACAGCCATTTTCCACAACAGCAATTTTTCCAAGTTATAGATTGGGAGGTTTATCTGGTTGAATTGGAGAAATACAAAAACATGGCAGTATCAATGGGAAAGGTCCTAGAAGACAGAGAAGTGTGTGAAGAAGTCAGGGTTTCTAGATAAAATCTACATCATGGCCAGGTTCCAAAGGACATGGAAAATAATTCTTAGGATATAGAGGACACCTCATAAACTTCTGGAATTAGTGAATAAATGAATGATGTCATTATTCACCATTGTAAGCAATACATTACACTCAATCTTTCTTTGAGCATATGTTGCTTTGATATCTACAGTATTTGAAGTAATTTGATAGGTTCTACTGATGATACAAAGTAAAATGAATAAAACTCTGACCTCAAAGAGTATGAAGTTCATCCAGGGAGCTTATGTTTTATAAGCAATAAATGCAAATAACTGACAGGTATACGATTATTAGGAAGGAGAAATCACTATGGTCAAAAGAAAAAGAAAAAGCTATAATGTGATTATGAACAAGAAGAACAACTGAGACAGAATAGACAAATGTACAGCGGTATCTATGGGATATAGTGTGGGGCCATGGTTGGGGAGAACATAAAGTGTGGAAACAATGGGTAGAGTCTTGAGAAAAAGATTTTTCAAGCTACAATACAGTCAGACTCTGAAGAGTCTTGTAAATGATTTTTGATTTTTTACTTTAATGATATGAATGATCTGAAAGACTCTGTGCAGTAGAATCAGATCCAAGTGGTTTTATAAGGTCATTTTGACAATCATTAGTTGGGTAGGTAGAAAAGAAAGAAGCTGTATGCATATAAATCAATTTGATGCCTATTACAAAGGTTCAGATTATTAAACTTTTAAACAATTATTATTTTTCATGAGTTTCATTGTAAGAGAATGTAATTCCATATAAAATTATACTGTAGTTCACATAAACTGGATATTTTATAGTAAACTCTAAAAAGTCAAATATTGAGTGTTTTAGAAATGTCAGAAGAAGTAATAAAAATCAATGTAATATTCATTATCCTACTTTACATTATAGCAAACTCATAATCACTATAGACTAAAAGCTTTGAAAATTCTTTAAAGAACATTATAATGGGGTTTTTCATGGGAAAAAAAAGGTCAGCTTCACAGTAAGAGAGGTTTCCATCGAATGATAGGAGAAATTCACAGTTCACTGCCTTTTCTGTAGGTGCACCTTCTGTTTCTTGCCTGAATTTGGGGCTGATAACAATGGCAGGTGGAGATGGCAAAGGTCAAATTGCTGTGGAGGTGATGAACTAAATCATTACAGAGAAAATAAAATGATAGAAAAAGCATGAGCAGAATTCTCCAGAGAAAGAAATCTTAAAATAAAAACTATTTGTAGATGTCCTCCCAAAACCCAGATTTCTGTTCCTATAATGTTGCAATCAATTCTTGATTATCTACACTAATTAGGGAAGTAGTGGCACATAATTCTCAAATTCATTTGTATGTGGTGACTGACTCAAGGGCACTTGATAATATTCATGGCCTGTTGAGATTCTCCAAGGACCATGTTCTAACGATCTAATACCAGTATTCTAACACCGATTCTTAGGAGATTTCAAGTGCCCTTGAGAAAGCTGTGAAAAGGAGTGAACAAAACAGAAAAATGAGTATTCTGTTTTACTTCACTAACTGTAGAGAACAGGGTAGGCATTACAACATCAACTAAAATACAATTTTCACAGGGTTGTCCTGGGATATACTACTTAGGCAAAGTTGTGAATTCAGTTCTCTAATGGAAACAGCCCCTCTTCTGAAAACTTACAGAAAATAAAATCTAAATCAGCCTGCTGTAGGATGAAGCCCTCTGCAATATATCAATTCAAAATCTGACTCCAGAGACCAACAAATTCTGCCATTCATCATATTCAGATGAGTTACACTTGCAGGGACTAATCCAAAGGCACCTGTCTCCCTCTCCATATAAGTGCATGTCTACGTTATTCACAAATCAATTTGCTGAAATTTCTCTAGTGTTCATTGTTAACCAGTTTTTAACAAGACATTTCCTTAGCAAATGCCTTGTCAATTGCAGGATTTATTAGTATAAGCAGACTTAAGTAGAAATGTTTTTGACTTAAATTGATTTATTATAGTTGGTCTGTGTTTGTGAACACATAATGTGTAATGTCTGAATGTTTGTATTACAGATCTTCTGCAGCGACCTTGGACCTGAATCCATGCAACGTTTAGAGTGTGAAGTCCATTACTTGTTGACCTTTTCTTACTGTATCAGTGAAGTACATATTATCATGTCAGTTCTTTCCAGGAATTTATCCACAAAATGGATTTTTTTCCAGTATTTCAATACTGACTACCCAAAAAAGTCAATTTGCAGTTCTGATGAAAGTTATATACCCTAATTAAAAATATGTGTCAAATGTGTCTAATAATTTGCATGCAGTTTGAGGAAGTTCAGTAATCCCCTAAAACTCTCTCCAAACAGTGAGTTTTTTTGTTTCAGGTTCAAGGCCTTCAGTCCCAGTCAATGCTACTCATTAGTTAGTGATGCCTTGTGATACTGAGAATGAACTGTTGTTTAAGTTTGCTTACCTTCCAGTATGATTGATTGGGAAATGAAAACAATCATTGTCATACTCATAATTATGAAAACAACATCAATGTCAATACCAGTAACTGAAGATTTTATTTAAATGTCTTAATTTAAAACAATATTTTTGTTTAAGTTAACTGGGAGAAATGATGGTGCTCCTGGGTGGTTAAGCATCCAACTTTGGCCCAGACCACAACCTCACAGCTTGTGGGTTTGGTTCTGAGTCGGTTTCTGTCCTGGCAGCTCAGAGTCTGGAGCCTGCTCTGGATTCTATGTCTCCCTCTCTCTCTGCTCCACCCCTGCCCTGTCTCTGACTCTCTCTCTCTCTCTCTCAAAAACAAATAAACATTAAAAAATAAATTAAATAAATAAATAAAAAATAACTGGGATAAATGAGTCATTTGTTTTTATAAGTGATGATGAAATAGGAAACTACAAGGTTTTTAACAGCTATTTAAATCCAAGATTGTAAACTCAGTCTGCATGTTCCCTTAGTATATGAAGTTCTTAATATTGCACCTGTTTTATCGAAAGCAGCACTTAGTCCAGGATGTAGTTCTTTAAAAGCCTCACACTACTTCCCTTCTGAGTTTTAAGTACTATAGGGGTCAAGGGCAGGCTGAGCCAAAATGTGTCACTTTGGCATATTGATTATTTAAAATACAGTTACTTAAGAGGCAGCTTATGCAAGAAGGACACTCAGACCCTCCTCAGTGCCCTGAAAGCAGAAAATAAATCTCCCATGTGAAAGATACCCTCTCCATACCAGGATGTACAGTAAGAGACAATCTTATCACCAGAGATATGAAATTTAGAGCCAAGAAGCCTGTATAAAAAGTGCTTGCTACTTTTTACAAATTTACCTCCCCAGCTCAAATTCTGTTTAGAGTTCCTTACTAACTGAAGCTCCTAAAGTTCAGTTTTCTTTGTCCTATCAATTCCTCACAGATTTATTACCACTTTGTCTCAACGTATAAAAACTACCTGCCGTGGTCACTTGTTTGGGTGTTAACTCATTATTAGGCCTCTGTTTGCATCTAATAAAAATTTTTTTCCTCCTGTTAATTTGTCTTATTTAAATTTAATTCTTAGTCCAGCTGGAACACCTTGAGGGTAGAGAAGAATTTTTCCTTCCCTTTAGTACTTTATCAATTTTATGCCAATCATCTCTATAATCTATGTGTGGCTTTGTGATATACGGGACAATCTTCAAGTTATTTTAAGGAGAGAACCAGACATTCCCTTGCTGGAAACCTAGAAGAATGGTAAATGTGGATATTTTCCCTTAAGGAAAAACGATAGTGTCTCTGTTGTAAACACTGACTTACCCAAGGGGTGGGCAGAGAAATGGAAAACCAGAATTTTCAAAGCAGTTGAAAGATGACTGAAGGATGGAAACTTCACTGTAGGAAGGACAAGCGGGAATGTTTGGCAGGTTGGTGGGATCCTCATCTGATTAGATGACATCAAAAGTAGTGGGATGTGGAGGCCAGGGGGGGTGTCCTTCTGCCTAGCACTACTATGTCCTTTATATTCTTTCCCCACAAAACATGTGAAATCAAAATATTTGCCTGTGGTTTGGGGAATATTTTTTTTAACCATTGCCTTCTTTGTGACAACCTAATCACCTATCTATTTTAACGTGAATTAGAAAAACATGGGCATTCCATTCATAGTAATGATACAAAGTCCATTTTACAATATGTAAAAAGAGAGGGCTCGTTGGGGTTATCCCAGCACTCATATATACCTTCCTCTATCTCCTTGATGATGACTTCCTTCCTTTTAACAATGTTTAAATCTGTGCCATGAAATTTACATTCATGTTTCTCCACTGTTTCATGCTATTCTCATTTCCAACTTACCCCTTTCCATCCCACTCTTGGTCATCTTTTCCCCCTCTCAGAATAGTTTAGGAATCACTTCTAATTTTGTTGTTCCCTGATGTTTGAGGGAGGAAAGTTCCATTGTAGGGTGGGTGAATTTGGTCAGATAGTTTTGTGATCAGACAGAGTTGGGTTTAGTTTTTGCATTCAATGCTGCCTAGCTATGTGGACTTTAGTTACCATTCTCATCAAAATTGTCTTGCTTATAATAGTTACTCTAGTGCTTATTATTCAGGATTTTTTTAAAGATAAATACATTAGTGTATATTAATTGTTCAGCCAGTAAAAGACATTAAGATATGTTACTTGCCTTCTTCCTCTTATGTCTCAGCACAAGTAAAGAAATATGTAAACTTGATTATAAACCACGTAGAGCAAAATTGCAACATGGGGCTTTCATTATAGCATTAAGAATATTCTTTATGATTCATACTTAACGATGTTAATATCCCAGGTGTCTGCTTGTGAAAGACAAGGCAGTACAGTGGAAGAAACCCGAGTTCCAATCCCAGCTGTGTTACTCCGTGTTTATGACTCTGGGCAAGTTAATTAAACTGTCTGAGTTTCAGTTTACATATATTTAAAAGCTCAGTGTAATAATACTTACCCCTCAAAGGATTGTTTGAAGATTAAATAAGAATGAGTTTGATGCATAGTTATACATGTTGTCAAATAACAAAAACTCAACTGAGTACATGTTAAAGATCTAATGGCATTATCAAATGATTCATGAATCAGGCAGTACCCCCCCTAGCAGGTAGAGGGGACCTCTGGGGACTTGTTTAAAATGATAGGCTCTTAGAGAAGGAGGGTGGAGCAAGAAATTTATTATCAAAAGAAAAGGATTATTTGAGTCACCTAGGAAGAGCAAGAGGTCTTATCACACAAATTACCTCATCTTCCTTCTGGGGATGGAGATGGCCCGTGTGGCCTACTGTAGCACTAATCTAAAAGTTCCTGACTGACTTGTTAAGACTTCGTTTCTGGAGGGAATTGAAACTGCAATTAGATTATGTATTATGCCCCAGTGTGGGAACTCTGTCTAAATGATGTTACTTTAGGCCTTCAGTTCTCTTTAACAATGTATAGATGATGATTCTCAATGGAAATAGTCCTACTGTTTAACTGTTTCATAAATTGGATAACATGTTATCCAGAATTGACATGAAATCTTATAGGATAATTAAGTCATTCCTAGTAGGAGGCTCTAGAACACATGACTCTCTATAATGTGCTCCTCTTGCCAGGATAAAAAAACAAACACACAAGCAAAGACTTAGCACAGTCAGTATTTTACAATCTTATATACTTTCTTTTATCTTCAGCTTATTTTTATCCATTTTGCTCTTGTTCCTTATGAATTTGACTCTATATATCCATACATTTCTTCTTCTTTTCTTCTGCTATTTTCATGGTTCACAACTCTAGCTGCATATTAACATCATCTGAAGAGCCTTAGAATAAATATGAATGCCTAAGTTATATTCCAGGTCAACTGAATCAGAATCTCACAACTGTTGTTAAGCTTTATCATGAATTAGAATCATCTGGAGTGCTTCATAACATACACTTTTCTTGGACTTATCCCCACAGTCTCTGATTTAGAAGTGGAGTTCAAATACTTGTATTTCTAACAAAGTCTCATGTAATGCTGATGCTTCTGGTCCAGGAACACTGCACTAAAGAGTAAAACTCTGAAAACTCAGGTGTCAGTATTTTTACAAAAAGTTCTCACAGGGTCCTGTTCATATCAAGGGTTGTGAACCCCCATGTTATCTTTTCCTTGGCTTCAAAAGCTACTGATTGTAGCATTCATTCTGTGCCACCATTTTCAACCCACAACCTATACCTGCTATCACTGGTTGTCAAGGTAGTAGGGACAAGCACATCACCCATCCACCAACCAGGACATCCATGTATTCTTCCACTCATTTGACACTTCAAATTGAGATAAATTACTTGCCACCAGAATTTCAGGGCCGATTTAGAAAGACTAACAACAAAATGTTCAATATAATACAAATGTGGTTAACTTGGGGGTATAAGGTTAGGGAAAAGGGCTCATACTTACCTCATATAATACCCAGTGTCAAAATCAAACCTTCCAATTCAAGTACTAATTCAGTAAGTGAACCAAGTAGGAAAAGGAATTCGAAAATCCATTTTTTTGTATTTTTTATATTTATTTTCTTAGAAGACAGAGGCAAATTATAATTACTTCATTACTTAAAGACTTATTTTAGTATGAGATGTTTACCTCTGATCAAAATTGACTATGAGATACTTGGGAGGGGTGTGGGTGGAAAGAAGACAAATAAATTTGGTAAAGCTATACTGAAATGCACTACAAGTTTTAAAGTCAATGTCAGCACAAATCCACATTCTATAACTCAGAATAATCCTTACTTAGCAAAAAAGGGTAATAGGACAGAAGTGCAACAATTTTCAGCTAAAAATTTATCACAGCTATTTACTGTTGAGCCCCTCCACTGCCCCCATTGTACTTGGCATCCAGAGTTACTTATTCCTGGTCAGTAGTAGCCCAGATAGGCTATAAATCAGGCTCCCTTCCCGACCTCTGTCGATGCCACTGAAGGAATAATTAGCACCTGCACCACAGGCTCAGATTCCAACTTTGCTGCCTGTTTATGCATCATTCTAAGTAAAAACAAACTACTTCTGCTGCCTCCTCTGACCACCTGCCACCCTGTTCTTTCCTCTGTTCTCTAAACAGAACCCTCAGAACTAGTCTGAGGGTGACAGACAACCTAACAGCCTATCTGAAAGGCACAGTTCATGTTCCCCTTCATTTGAATGCTAAGTGCCCATTGTGTGCTTCTTTGTACTCATGCATACCTGTTAAATGTTTGCTGCCAGTTTCCATATTCTTGCTATTATCAATCGTCGGTGTTGCCAAGTCATTTAAATATCTGAGGTGAATATACGGTTCAAATTCGCTTGTGACAAACATAAAAATGCTTAATTCGTTCCATGACTCAACTCTGAAGTAAATAATATCTGCAGTTGCTCCTGTCTGATACCTGCAATGAACATTTGAATCTCTCGCCTGCTTCGGTTTCTGATTCCACTTTCCTGAAATATTTAACTTGTCTGTGTTTACCAAGCTGTTTCCATTAATAATTCAAATTAACCTCAACTAATTTACATTATATGAAAAGTAATAATACACACCTTTTAGTAATGCATGCCAGGTTAATAAAAAGTCTTTTGGTGTGCATATCCAATACCCTATAGAATACTTACAGAGTCAGAACATCAAAGACCTTTCAAGAATCTTGGATATAATCTAGTCTTAATTGACACCTAAAGAAATCAAGACCCAGTAGGGGCACCAGGGTGGCTCTGTTGGGTAAGCGTCCAACTTCGTCTCAGGTCATGATCACATAGTTTGTGAGTTCAAGCTCCGTGTCGGTCTCTGAGCTGATGGCTAGCTCAGAGCCTGGAGCCTGCTTCAGATTCTGTGTCTCCTCTCTCTCTGACCCTCCCATGCTCATGCTCAGAAATAAATAAAACATCAAAAAAATTAAAAAAAATATTTTTAATGAAATCAAGACCTGGTAAGTTTGTATAACACAGACCCTCAGTGAAAGAACTACACCTCCAGATTTTCTGACCTCATAAAAACAAGAATAGTTTCATTAAACTTAATTTTCAAAGTGTGTTTTAATAAAATGAAAATGATTGCCCAACAATGGCAAAGCTGATGTATGGAACTACAATACAATTATTTATTTTTGAATTAAAATAACTTTAAATTGTAAAGCTGTACTTGTTCAAAATGATAAGTTTATACTTCAGCTGTTGTCTATGTTCATTTGTTAAAGAAGCTCTTATAGGGCTATCGTAATTTATTCATTCTGCTTTAATGATGCCATTTTCTACACTTTTAATTTGACAACAGTATTCACTTGTCTTTTCGGAGCATCACCGACAGCTGCAGAAGAGAGATCCAACTGCATATTGGCAGGAGCCCACAAACATAGCGTGCTGTTTGGGGTACAATTGCAGTTTAATTTAGGTTGATGAGAAAACACACCAGAGTTTGCTTGTCAGGAATTTGGCCACATCTTTTGCTGAATATTTATGTGTTCCTAATTTCTACAATTCTTAAAAAAATGCAATTTTTTGTCTACTTAACAGTCTGTATATCGAAGCCTTTAGAGTTTTCTCACAGCTCTTATAAACTTCGGGTTCTAAAATTATTTAGTTTAAGCAGAAATTTCACAGATTTGAAAACAGATCCTGAGAGTTTAAGAGATTTTCTCAAAATCACTCAGCTAGTATATGGCAAAAATGAATTTCAGGATTCCCTGTTCATTCTAATGACCACCAGACCATAGTTTGTCAGTGGGCGCTATTAAGCAAGCATCATATATGAAAATGGTGTTTTCTTAATACAATTCCCAGCTAAAACAATGCAAAAGTCATGACTTCTCCTTCCCTCTAACTCCATCGCTTCACCTAAATTACCATTGTGCTCTCATAATAACTGAATACCCATGCAATAATTTTCTGTTCTATTTTGTTTAACTGTACTTAGTTGTCTACATTTCTTGGGGTCTCAGAATTAGACTGTGCATGAGAGTCCTCTTGGGGTGTCTTTCCTGTACTTGTAACTCTACACATCCATCCTTCCATTCTCTCCTTGAACACTTTTAGTCGCAGGAAACTTTGTGAGACAACTTTAGTAGGCAACTCTAAGAGATTCAGTAATTAGTTTATTCAAGTTAGTATTTAATTCAGTGTTCCATGGACAAAATGAGGAGCAATAAATCGCTGTTGGTAACATCAGTAGTTCAGAGCCCAGAGGGGACAAAAACAATGCTTGTATGCACATAACCATAATGCAAATGAAAACGGATGAGCTGGGTAAAATATCTAGATGAAGTAACTAACATTTCTGGAGTCCTTTCTCTGTGCCAGGCACTGTCGATGTAAGAGAACAAAGTGCTCAGATAGGCAGAGACTGTCATCGTCTACCTAGCACTCGTGAAGAAATCAGTGCTTGGAATGTCAAACGCTATATCAGAGCCACACAGTGAGCTGATGGTGGAACTGGAGTTTAAGCCAAAGTCTGTTTCCTACCAACACTTCCACGCTATGATATTTTGGCAATTCTCAAGGGAAAGGAAAATTAGTAGAATTAGAAGCAGGATTTAAAAATCACAACGAGAGGGGCGCCTGGGTGGCTTAGTCGGTTAAGCGTCCGACTTTCGCTTAGGTCATGATCTCGCGGTTCCTGGGTTCGAGCCCCGCGTCGGGCTCTGTGCTGACTGCCAGCTCAGAGCCTGGAGCCTGTTTCAGAGTCTGTGTCTCCCTCTCTCTCTCACCCTCCCCTGCTCACGCTGTCTCTCTCTCTCTCTCTCTCTCCTAGAAATAAATAAAAATATTAAAAAAAAATCACAATGAGAGAATAAAATGGACAAAAGCCACTCGAAAGAAACCTTAGATCATGAACAATAGAAGTGTTTCAGTTTCAAGAAAGATGACCGTGAGGATGAGATAGGATATGTGGACTGCAGTCAGATTACAGAGAACCTGGGAAGCCAGCAGATGATGTTTGTTGAAATTTTTGAGCATAAAAAATGACATAAAAGTTAGAGCGAACTTCAGGGACATTAATTTTGGAAAAATTGGAGAAAATGTTGGATGAAATGAGCTGTAGGGACACATAGACTCAGTGGTATCAGGGACAATGAAAGTTTGTGTCGTTTGTTTTTTTTTTTTTTACCATGAGCCAGCATATTTTTACATACATTTTTTATATTGTTCTATTTCTACCTTCTGGAGTGACAGAGAATACATTGGGTTTTTAAAAACCCAATATGAAGTTACAAGAAAAAAATGTATAACTTAATGTATTCAAGTCACTAAGTATAAAAATTGTCTAATGCTCTACTTGCTAAATATTCAATTCTAGAAAACTAGCTTATAAATGAATATGTGATTCCAGGTCCCTTTAAAATATACAAGTGGTATTTACACCAATAGCACCTAGACAGCAACCATATATCAGAGGTATTAATGTTTTCAGGATTTATACAAACGTGTTAGAAAAATTTCCTGAATGCGTAATGCACAGTAATACATGTTTGCATTTGAGTAAGTGATTTATGAGAAAGATAAATGGAGTGTTTATGGTCTGACAATGAGAGTACAGAAAAAATATTTTTATGAGGTCCTACACTATAGTGAAGTATATAGAAATTGATTATACCCATTATTAGAGAACTTATAACATTAAAATAAACATAAACATTTATCCTCAACCTATATGCTGATACTCCTTGTCTTTAAGCAATGAAACAAAAGCAGCAAAAACAGTAGTCATATTTGACTTCTCTTATGCACATATACTTATATTTCACATGTAAAGTAAATGCTAAGACCATCCTTCTGCTAAAAAATTGACCCATTTTAAATATATTGAGGATTAATGTCAACATCCTTACAAATGTGCACACAGTATGAACTATTAATTTCAATTTATTCCAAGGAGAGAATAATGGATATATGCCAAAATGGAACTAAAAGAATGTCTACTATGCCCTTGTTTATTTTAAAGAAAATGTGAGGATTCATTAAATAAATAATGTCCCAACAATTTAAAAATATATTTTTATGATTGTATATTTAGTAGATAGAAACATACTTTAAATTATTTATGTATAAATCCAGGCTGAAAGAAAAAGAATAGGGAATGAAAAGTTATATGTATATCT
>NW_027529449.1:156425-156615 GCF_008692635.1 Crocuta crocuta
TCATCCCCACAAGTGCCCTCCTCCATGCCCATCTCCCCCGCCCCCCCCACCCACACCCATCAGTCATCAGTTTGTTCTCATCATTCAGGAGTCTCTCATGGTTAGCCTCTTTCCCTCTCCCCCACCATTTCCCCCTTTGTTCTCCCCCACGATCCTCCGTTAAGTTCCTCCTAATCCTCCTATACGTGCA
>NW_027529449.1:156816-157543 GCF_008692635.1 Crocuta crocuta
GCTATTGTTGAGAGTGCTGCTATGAACATTGGGGTACATGTGCGCCTATGCATCAGCACTCCTGTATCCCTTGGGTAGATTCCTAGCAGTGCTATTGCTGGGTCATAGGGGAGTTCTATTGTTAACTTTTTGAGGAATCTCCACACTGTATTTCAGAGGGGCTGCACCAGCTTACATTCCCACCAACAGTGTAGGAGGGTGCCCATTTCTCCACATCCTCGCCAGCATCTAGAGTTCTCTGATTTGCTCATTTTAGCCACTCTGACTGGCGTGAGGTGGTATCTCAGTGTGGTTTTGATTTGTATTTCCCTGATGAGGAGGGATGCTGAGCATCGTGTCATGTGTCTGTTGGCCATCCGGATGTCTTCTTTAGAGAAGTGTCCGTTCATATCTTCTGCCCATTTTTTACTTGTTTGTTTGTTTTTTGGGTGTGGAGTTTGGTGAGTTCCTTATAGATTTTGGATAGTAACCCTTTGTCTGATTTGTCATTTGCAACTATCTTTTCCCATTCCATTGGTTGCCTATTAGTTTTGTAGATTGTTTCCTTGGCCATGCAGAAGCTTTTAATCTTGATGAGGTCTCAAAGTTTATTTTTGCTCTTGATTCCCTTGCTTTTGGGGATGTGTCAAGTAAGAAGTTGCTGCGGTGGAGGTCAAGGAGGTTGTTTCCTGCTTTCTCCTCTAGGGTGTTGATAGTTTCCTGTCTCACGTTCAGGTCCTTTATCCAT
>NW_027529449.1:162524-162897 GCF_008692635.1 Crocuta crocuta
TGCTCATTTTAGCCACTCTGACTGGCGTGAGGTGGTATCTCAGTGTGGTTTTGATTTGTATTTCCCTGATGAGGAGGGATGCTGAGCATCGTTTCATGTGTCTGTTGGCCATCCGGATGTCTTCTTTAGAGAAGTGTCCGTTCATATCTTCTGCCCATTTTTTACTTGTTTGTTTGTTTTTTGGGTGTGGAGTTTGGTGAGTTCCTTATAGATTTTGGATAGTAACCCTTTGTCTGATTTGTCATTTGCAACTATCTTTTCCCATTCCATTGGTTACCTATTAGTTTTGTAGATTGTTTCCTTGGCCATGCAGAAGCTTTTAATCTTGATGAGGTCTCAAAGTTTATTTTTGCTCTTGATTCCCTTGCTTTTG